>NC_092215.1:14166761-14174381 GCF_043381705.1 Parasteatoda tepidariorum | reverse complement strand
TTTTTTGAAGTTAAGAATCCCAGATCTGTATACGTTTGTCCGGTATACCTAACACTGATTTTTTTAAAACTTAAAGTGCCATTGCTCCTGCTGTTCCCAATACTGCCCATCGAGGTGAAGGACGTTTGTGGTCATGAATTCGTTCACCCCGATGTAGTAGTACCCTATAACGCAACAGAACCCAATATATCTGTGACTGAAAAGTCCTATCTTAAGGTATAACTGGTTTTGAGCTTTAACCGGATAATCTTAAAGATTCTGATAAACCGATTTTATTCAGAATCCTTGGTAAAAGTCAAAATTATTTTAAAGCAGACTTTGGGATTTTTAATGAGCCAATTTGGCGAATATTAGGTTTTACCGATAAATCCTGACATTTACTAGATTTCGAGCTTTTACAGTAACATAATCATTCTTAGACACGCATAATTAGCAACTATACAATCGTAATGCTTTTCTGATCATTTCGTAATAGGTTTACAAATTACAATATTCTTTTATGTGACATAACGACACAAGAATTTTAACTTATAAACATATTCTGACGTACTTAATATGCCGCATTCCATACTAAAGCAGCTTTGTTTACCAAATCGTTTTTTTACTCGTCCGGTCAAATCCCCATTTATTTATTTTTTAACTCTAAGATTCTGATATATGTTATTCGTGATCGAAATACATGAATACGCCCTCTAGCGGGGCGCACATTTTTAGACCATTATTTATTAGATTTTCATTCAGTACCCTCAAAATAACTGCATGGGTAGGACGTATTTTTTTTTTCCATTAGCAAATAGGAAACAAAATTTCTCTAAGCAAAAAGCTGATGAGCTTGACAAAGCAATCTAGAACATCGGTAAATCTTTTTCAAACAGAACGCAAGTAACATATCAGGAGCATTTTTCCATTAATGTTCTGATCAACTAACATCATTTCAGTGAAATGAGAACTTTCGAATTCGGGATAACATACTATTTACTGTAGTAATTAGAGTAAAATAATTTTTTCTATGTTCAATTCAATGTAAATTAAAATGAAGGTATTTAAGTCCCTTGCCTACTTCCTCTCAATGAATAAATATGATTTTAGATTATGCCCCCAAGTCAAAATTTTTGATGGTTTACCATTGCTGGACAACATAAGTAAACATCACTTCAATGTAAGAACTGATTTATGATGGTCCAACATAAAAAAAATCCCAAATCGTTTTGATGGTCCTTGTTGACGTCAGAAGCGCCATCTATGAAAATTTAGTGTGTGTGTAATGAACCCGAAGAGCTCGGATGGGAGAATTGAGTTATGTGAATTGTGACTAATAATTACAGTCCATTTTCTGAGTTTTGAGAACCTTTTTTTTTGTATCGAGAATTTGTGCGAAACTGAGCTGTCGTCGAACCCATTGTTGGTCTGTCTATCGGAGTTATCAGTTGTGAAAATAGTGGATAATATACCTAATAAAAGGTGCGTGATTTATTATTTAGTTATTGAAATTCAATATGTTTAAAATTGCTAAAAAAGAGGACTATGTTCGGCTTGCTGTCGATCTAATTACAGCAATTCAGAGTTGTATAAAAATAACATTGAGTTAGTTGAAGAGATAGCAAATAACATAATCGAAGAAAGAAAAAGAGATGAAATCCGATTAATTGAAATTGAAAAATTAAAAACTGAAAGAGAGAAATCGGAACTTGAGCTCGATAAATTGCGAATCGAATCTAGAAGTGAACTACCTGTTGATAGTGTGAAAAACGAAAGTGTAGAATCTTTAGACTCTCTCATTCAAAGTGTGAGGACTATAACTCTTAAAATTCCTAATAGACCAGAAGGATGGGGATATTTCTTTTCGTCATTAGAAAGAGCTTTTATTTCAAAAAGTGTACCTGAGAAATGTAAAGCCGAGATTCTCCTAAATCTGCTTGGGGAAAAAGCCACAAATGTAATTACATACATTAAGGATGACGAATTAGGAGATTCTAAATTTAAAACTATAGTTTTGAGAGAATTCGAGTCATCCCCCCAAATCTGTTTAGAGAATTTTAGGAAAGCGCAAAAAATGACTAGTGAAAAGTACGTGCAATTCGCGTCTAGTTTTATAACGAGTTAGGAATATTATTTAAAGTTAAAAAATGTAACTGACTTCGAAACTTTGAAGCAATTAATAGTATCTGATAAAATTAATCAAACACTTGATAGAGAGGTTACGTGCTTAATAAATGTAAGACAAGCAAGTTCTTGTTTTAAACCTGTAGAATTAGCTAGGGAGATTGATTTATTCTATACTTCTAGGGGGAAACCCGTAGTTGAGAATGCTAAAATGAGTTATAAAAATAATTCGAAAACTATGTCAAAAGTGTTTCTAACGGATGTAAAAAATACTAAATGTATTTTATGTGATGAAATTCATCCTTTGTATAAATGTACTATTTATAAAAATATGTCCGTAAGTGATAGAGTTCGTTAAATCGAAATATTTATGCTTTAACTGTTTAAATAATCATAAAGTGAGTGAGTGTAAAAACAAAATCTCTTGTAGCATTTGCAAAAAAAAGCATCATATTTCTCTTCCGCGAGAGCAAAAAATAAATAAAGAAATAGTTTCGAATCAAATGAGTAATGAAAATAGGAACATTCAATTCTTCGGCACCAGTTTTCCAGATGCCAGTCGTGTGTGAGGGTGGAGAAAATATATTTTCTTCTACTACTATGGGTAAGGAATTAATAACAGTCAGCACTTTTGTTTGTTTGATTAAAGATGAATCAAATAAGTGTTTTGAAGTCTCAGGATTATTAGACGACGTGGGAGCGAAATCTAATTTTATGAGTAAAAGGTTAGCAGATTCTCATAATTTAAATAGGTCAAGTACAAATATAACTGTATCGGGAATAAATAATATGTCTCTGAGCATAAAATCGAAAGTTAATGCTACTATTTTAAATAGAGATAAGAGTTTTGATTTAAACTTAAATTTTGTAGTAATTCCTAAAATTACAGAACTTACACCAGCTAATCCTCTTAATGTAAATATTCTATCACTAAATAATATTTATTCCGAGTCCTATTGATTTGTTGTAAGGAGCAGAACACTTTTATTAAATCTTAAAATGGGGTCAAATTTTCCTTCAAGATATAAATTTAAGATTGCAAAATAGTGTTTTCGGGTATATTGTCAGTAGGAGTCTTCCGGCCAAAAACGAAAATAAAATATATTATGGGCTCGTTACAGATAATTTTGAGTTAGAAAAAACATTAAAAACTTCTTGGGAACTAGAAAATGTAGAGAGAGAAGCTGAAATTTGTGAAGAGCATTTTCTTGAAAATTATTCAAGAACTGAGAGTGCCCTTTAGAGAATGCCCTTTAGAGAAGATCCGTCGTGTCTGGGTGAATCTAAGAAAAAAGCTGTAAAGTGTTTGAATTCGTTATGGAATCGCTTTGCTAGAGAACCTCAATTTTGAGAACTTTGCAAAGCATTTATGCTAGAGTATTTAAATATGGGTCATATGGAGGAAGTACAAGAGTTTGAAGAACCAGATGTGCAGTATTATATTCCTCATCATTGCGTGTTTAGACATGAATCCAAAAGTACCCCTTTGGGAGTTGTGTTTAACGCAAGTGCATTAACTTCTACTGGAAAATCATTAAATTGTTTACAGTACAACAGAGGTATAATTCAGGATGACTTATTGTGCATCATGCTTAGGTTTAGAAAACATCAATTTGCCTTTGTTGCTGACATCAAAAAGATTTATCGCATGATACTTGTGGATCATAGCCAAAGAGATTTATTGAGAATTTTATTTAAGACAGAGATTAATGATCCAGTGAAAGTGTATAAACTGTGTACTGTTATCTATGGCACAAGAAGTGCTCCCTTTTTGGCAACTAAGACAGTGCAGCAGTTAGCCAGAGATGAAGGAAGAGACTTTCCATTAGCATCAACTGTGCTGTTACATGATGTTATATATGGATATATGGATGATATAGTCTCCGGTGCAGAGAGTTTAAATCAAGGAGACATTCAACAACAGCTTATATCGTTGTTAGAAAAGGGAGGAATGGAGCTTCATAAATGGTCAGCTAATAACAAATTCCTTCTCTGTGAGGAAACTAATGAATCGAGTTACTCATTTACTAATGAAACTAAAACATTAGGTGTACTTTGGAAACCACAACAAGGCAGTTTTGGATTTAATGTAATTATTGACCAAAGTGAGGTTTTTACTAAACGAACGGTGCTTTCTCAAATCGCACAAATTTTTGATCCTCTTGGTTTGTTGGGACCAATCATAACTAGAGCTAAAGTGTTTTTACAAAAACTGTGGTTATTAAAATATGATTGGTGTAATGCTCTTCCAGTTAAAGAAAACTCCGAATGGCACAGTTTTCTTAATTCCTTGAGTGCAGTGAACTCAGTGTCCCAAGATGGTTTCTCAGTGAACAATTTCTCATCGTAGAATTACATGGATTTTCCGATGCCTTAGAAATGGCTTATGGTGCAATAATCTATTCTAAATCTATCAACCTCTTAGTGACTCAGAAACAAAGCTACTTATCAGTAAATCCAGAGTAGCTCTTCTGAAGTGTGTCTCAATACCTAGACTAGAGGTCAGCGCAGCAGTTCTGTTAGTGAAACTAATGAGGAAAGTACTAAGTGCCCTGCAGCTAGAGGTTTCTAAAACTTGTTACTGGACAGATAGTACCATCATTCTGGCGTGGATGAGAAAAGAGTGTAGAGACATAAAGACTTCATGTTGCTTCAAAACAGAACCCTGCCGACCTTGTTTCCGGAGGTATCGATCCATTGAAACTTAAAACATGTGACTTGTGGTGGAGTGGCCCCCTATTTCTACGGCAATCGTCAGTAGATGATTGCACAGATAATATATCTGTAGAGTCTGATGAACTGTTTCTTCGAGAATTAAAACCACCAGTAATTAGTGAAATTTGGGCCCTAATTAACACATTTGAGCCTCTAAGTGTCATTAATCAATGCTCTTCTTACATGAAAATCTTAAGAATTGAGGCTTGGTGCAAGAGATTCTTGCATAATTCTTTGAATCCATTGCATCTTACCCGTGGAACATTGACAACAAGTGAACTTTCCCAAACTTTATTGTGTGTTGTGAGATACGTTCAACGTACTTCATTTGTGACTGAAATTCAGTGTTTGGAAAAAGGCTTACCAATACCTAACAATAGTAAACTTTTAGATCTGTGTCCCTTTCTAGATCAAAATGAAATTCTTAAAGATGGTGTCAGACTTCAAAACAGTGACTTAAGTGAATCTCAAAAACATCCAATGGTTCTGCCTACCAAACATAATTTTACTGATTAATTATGTTCATATTCTTTATTTTCATGCAGGTGCCAAAACTACATTATCGCTTATAAGATCAAAATTTTGGATTGTTTCAGCAAGTTTTTCTTGATGTGCAATCACATCTGCTTTCCTTAAAAATAGTCTTCAAATAAAAAAATAAAATAAAAGGAGAAGATTGTTTATTAATTTGAGCATATAATTATTTGTTAATAAAAGCAGGTGATTATTTTATAAAGAAGACAGTTTTTTTTTCTCTTTTTTTTAAAATTTTGATTCTGTTTTTCTGATTCCTCTGCGTTTTTTTTCTTTTAGGATTGTCACGGAATGCCACGAGATGGCGCTCTCCTATTAATTTAATTACATATTTTTCTTTGTGTGTCATTATAATTTTGATTTGATTAGATGAATGTTGAAGGGAAATGTCAGCCCTTATAATACTGACTATCTTCGTATCTTCATATCATAATCTATTAAAGTTTGTTTTGTTTTAAAATAATGTGTTTAGTTAATTAATTTGAACCACCGATCTGTGCTTAGTTAAATCTTTTTTCATGGTGCTCAAGGCAAAATTCAGCTTGGATAAACATATCATGCCCAAATACTTCAAGAAATAAAAGGTAGGCTTTAATTATTTTTTCATCATTCGTAATTTTGTATATATATATAGTGGGTGAATTTCTGTTATAACAATGTTAAACAATGTCTGCAATTGAAATCGCGAAGGCAAAGAGAACAACTGTAAGGAAACTTACTATGCAGTTAATTAATCAAATTGATGCGAAATTAAAATCAGCGGACGAAATTGATGAGCAGGATCTTAGAGACGACTACGAGAATTTAATTGAAAAATCCAGCGAATTAAAACAACTTGATTCCGTAATCGAAAGTTCTCTAACCCTCGAACAGGTTGAAAAAGAAGTGACAAACAATGAAGAATATAAAACAAAGTGTTTAAAATATTCAAAAAGAATATTGCGGTATCTAGAAACTAAATGTAAAGTAAATCCAACCTTAAATGAACCACATGATAGAAGTTTAGACACATCTTTAAGTGAAAATTTAAAAAATCAATGTTCAATTAAATTACCGAAACTTGTTATAGAACCGTTTTCAGGTGATCCAAAACAATGGAATAGCTTTTGGAATAGTTTTTCCTGCTCAATAGACAAAAATGAATGTATTTCAAAGGAAGAGAAGTTTTCGTACCTCAAGTCCTATTTAACTGGACAAGCTGCTAACGTTGTTTCCGGTTTCGAATTATCCAACGCTAATTACGACAATTGTATAAAAATTCTTAAAGATAGATTCGGAAAGAGAGATATAATTATAAATGCATTTATGAATAAAATATTAAGTTTAGAAGAAGTTAAAAGTAGTTCAAATATAAAAGCTTTGCGTAAAATATATGATGAGCTAGAAATTTCAATAAGAAATTTAGAAGCAATAAAAGTTACATCAAACTCCTTCGGACATTTGTTAATGCATATTTTGCAAAAGATTTTACCGCACGATTTAATTTTGGAATTTAATAGACAAAGAGATGAAGGGGATATCGATATCTCTAAATTCCTCGTGTTCTTAAAAAAAGAAGTTGAATGTCGTGAAAGCACTTCTTTTGCGTGTGGAGGAAATGAAAGAAATGAAATAAATTATAATCAAAGTTATCCCAAAACAGTAAATAAAAAATACAATAACAGAAATACACCCACGGCGAGTGCATTTACTACAGTTACGAGACAGTCATGCATCTTCTGCAATAAATCTCATGACTCTATTAAATGCTATAAAAAACCAGTAGAAAAAATTGCGGTACTAAAAGAAAATAATCGTTGTTTTAAATGTTTCAAAAAATTTCATACTAGCAGATTTTGTAGAGATAAAAATGCATGCGCTAAATGTAATGGGAGAAATCATCACGAATCTGTTTGCTTAAAATATAATGAAGAAAAAGTAAATTTTGAAAAAAAATGTCCGGAACAAAATGTATCTGAAAATATATCAATTGTTTCCCATTCAAATAATGAAGCGTCAGTATCAAATGTTAACTCTAACGCTTTAATTTCTCATAGTAATATTTCTGTTTCAAAAAGTACTTTGCTACAAACGTGTACAGTTTTGGCTTGTAATGAAAACAAAACTGAAGTAACGAGACTGATTCTCGATCAAGGAAGTGAAAAATGCTTCATTTTAGATAGCTTAGCGGAATCCTTAAAATTAAAACCTATTCGAAATGAAAAGTTGTCAGTTTTTGCGTTTGGAGCTTTAACACCAATAATAAAGAATTATCCTGTAGTCATAATA
>NC_092215.1:14161037-14166679 GCF_043381705.1 Parasteatoda tepidariorum | reverse complement strand
GGGGCAGGGAAGGGACAAATGTTTTATTTTCTCCTGTGTTTATTTTCTTTTTCTGATAAGCTGCCATCAATCAAACTTAAAGGAGTGGCAAGCTGATTTCATTTTCTCTTTGATTTACGAGGGGGTGGGGAAAATGCATTGCACAGGCATAGCAATGAATGTTTGAGTTAAGGAACTTGAAACATCTGGCTAAGAGTATTGATTTTAAAGGTGAAATGTGAGATTTATTTTAAATCATCCACTTCAGTTACTCAGTTTTGTTATTTATTATGGTGAATTGTTTTATTATTTCGGATAATGCATTATTTAATCACCAGTTATATTCATCTATTTGACATCAATTAACAAAACAATATTTTTTTGTTGAATAAATTCTGATTTCTTAGAAATGCGATATCATTAGCAAGTTTTTCTTGATGTGCAATCACATCTGCTTTCCTTAAAAATAGTCTTTAAATAAAAAAATAAAATAAAAGGAGAAGATTGTTTATTAATTTGAGCATATAATTATTTGTTAATAAAAGCAGGTGATTATTTTATAAAGAAGACAGTTTTTTTTTCTCTTTTTTTTAAAATTTTGATTCTGTTTTTTCTGATTCCACTGCATTTTTTTTTCTTTTAGGATAAATGTCTCACTCAATAAATTATTTCTTTTTATTCATAAATTTTATCATTAAGTTTTTTTTTTTAAATTCCGTTTATTTTATAATATCCTGTCTCTTGGTGGTTTTAATACTTATGTTAGTGCCTTTTTTAAATATCGTTTCCATTCCATAATTTTCAAGTGTTGTTTTTATTTAGATTAATAAGCTTTCTTTTCATCCTCTCCCACAGTATAATTAGGTATGAAATATATTGCACTTTTTAATTATTGGTTTTGTTTTATATTAGTTAATTTGGGGATTTTAATTATTATCAAAAAATAAATATGCAAATTTTGTATTTTTTAAACTTGTTTTTCTTGTCTAAATTTGCAAATGTTTTTATCCTTTTAAATGTTATTTTTCAACAATTTTTTTTAATTTAGGAGATGTTTTCTTTTTTTCCCTATTTTTAAATATGCTTAACTTTTTCCTTGTAATTTCGGTTTGATATAACATCGATTAACGGCACTTTTGGCCGATCCAGAAAACCGGGAAATTCAGACATCCGGGATAGCGATGGTCCCAAGCATCCCGGTTAATTGGTTCTCTACTGTACAAAGTTTTTGAACCTTGTGCACAAAATTAAAAATCTCGAATTGTGAAAACCCGATTTAAAGACATAACTTTAAATACTTTTGAAAAAAATATAAGTGAGTTTGCAGACGATTCCTATTTAGAAAACTGGTTTGATATTTATTGCTTTCATGAATGGGTTTCAGAATTTTTGCTGTAACTTTAGAAGTTATTTAGATATTATCTTATACTTTGTTTCTAACTGCTCAGAATAAAAAAGGTTATAACATTCTTTTTTCCTTAAAAAAAAATGTGTTTTTTTTTAATTTTTTTAGGAAAAGCTGTCTAGTCTTAGAGGGTTAGGACTAGACAGGTGGAATTATCTGAGAAATAAAAAACTAAGATTATTTAACAATAAATTATTTTTCGCACAATTATAACATTAGTGAATTAAGTAAAAATTACCCAAGATTTGAAAATTCTGTTGGTCGGGATGCTTGAGGCAGGAGTGACCCTTTAGCCCTTCATCTTGTGAAGGTGGATCCTTGAGGTCCTTGTATCCTAAAAGTGAAAGAAGAGAATTAATACTGAGCACATTGCTCAAGTGATATCATAAAGTGATACATTTTCACAATAAGTAGATAAAAAGAATAAACAAAGTATACTTCTTGCGAGAAGTTTGTCAAAAATTTAATTGTACATCTCAGGTACAATTCACTTTCTCTCTCAACATTCTCACAGTTCACTTTTACTAAAGCATAGTCAAGTTTATTGCAAATCAAGTTGATTTGTGTCAACGCTTTCCTACAATTACACGTCAGTGTCTTTCTTTTTGTATTTTTCGTAATATATATATGATATATGGTTTAATATATATATATTTATTAAGGCCATTTTGAGATATTGCCACAAAATAATTATTCACTATATTCGTGCCATTGATTTATACTCAGATGGTCAGTGTTAAATCACTTGTGAAAAAGTGAGCTACTGTCTTAAGGGAGGCAACGTCAGCTAAGTTTTCGAACTAAAAAATTGAGTCGAAATTTGCGGCTCTGAAGTCTAACGCTTTCTTAAAAAAGTTTCGATTCAGTTTGTTAAAGTGGTGATCAAAACTGTCAATCTCTAGGTCCGTGTGTTATGTCTACCTTTCTCTGATACTAATGAGCGCCAGTTATCTCTCTTAAAATCTTGTTCTGCCTTCTTGTGAGTTTCCCAAGCTCACTTTCTGAAACGTTACACCATGCTGGTGAGGCATAGGTCATGGATTGGTCTAATCATGGAGGTGAAAAGTAACTTCCTCAGTTTTAAACTCAGCTTTTCGCTGTACATTATTGATTGCAGTTCTAAAGTTGCAGAATTGGCTTTTGACGTTTTTCACATGATCCGACCAAGTCCGTCTGTTGTTAATGAGTAGACCTAAGTATGTTGCCTTAGTTACTCTTGGTATCACATGATTCATGAGTACTGGTTCATTATGCTCTCTAATTGGTTTCCAGTTGTTCTGGGTTACCAATAGTTGGGACTATTGAGCATCTTTATCGTATATCTTATCTTGCAGTTCTTCTATAGACATGTTCGGGTTACTTAATCTTACTATAGTTCATTCCACCTTAAGTTGGCACTGCAGGGAAGGGTAGGATATGTAATACTCCGTCTTTGAAAAGTAGTTCTTCTCTATTTTGGAATTAATTGCAGTTTAAATGCGCGTTCAAATATAAATAAATGTTGTATAATAAGAAAAGTTTATCGTGAAACATACATTCGAAGTTTTTCATGTTTAAATGTATTTAACTTATAAATATCTTCTCAGTAAAGAGAATGTACAAAGAAGAAGGTGTTTTAGTTTGGCGCTGGATTAGTTTTCAAGGCCAAGGAATTGGCACGTTGACTAAGTTTTTACACTGGTCAGTCAGCTAGTTCCATTCTGCTTGCCTATCTCTTGTGCAGTCCTTTTTTGCTTTCTTTCACTCGCATCGCTTAATTGTTCTTTTTTTTTATTTTATTTTTTTATTAGTTATTAACTGTTAATTTGTTGTTTTTTACTGGTTAGTTATTGTTAACTCCTTTTTTATCGTTATAAATTTTTTTTGCATTAATTGTTAATTTGTTGTTTTTTACTAGTTATTTAAAGTTAGCTCGTTTTTTATAGTTATAAAATTTTTTTTTGCATTAATTGTTAATTTTTTTTTGTGATTCCTTGTTTCCTTCTTTTTTTTGTAGCTAATTACTAAATGTTAGCATGTTTTTTTTGTTAGTTTGTATTATTTTCTTACTTATTAATGGATAGCTTTTTTTCTTTTGAAGTTATTAATCTTTAGCTTGCTTTCCTTTTTTTTTTCTGGTTTAAATCGGATTTTTTTGATTTTCATTCAAATACACTGTAAGAACTTTGATTTATAATTAGAAAAACTTTATAAATGTTTAATCAATATGAAATTAATATTAAACTATATTATAACAATATTTTAGAAGATTTAACTACCTCAAACAATTTTTCATTATAATACATAGCTTTGTATGCATAGCAACTATTTCGAAACAAATGCATGATTGAAATTTGAAGACCAGATGAAATAGAGAATTTAAAGAATACTTCAACTATTAAACCAAAGTTTCAATCAGCAAACCATAATTTTAATTTAAAATTGTGATTTTCTTTCTCTTGATTTTTAAAATGACAAAATAAATGTAACAGTCTGTGTTTATAATGTAGTCATTCATCAAAAAATAAACAAATATTTAATCTATAAATTTTTATAGCAAAATATTCATTCTTAATTCCAAATCAAAATAGGTAAGTTAAGCTAAAAATTGGAATTTTTTTTCCTCAGAAAATTTCTTTCTGATAATGTCAAAGATGTACACTGTAAACATGCACACTGTTACCAGTTAATAACCCTACTGCTTTAAATAGGGTTTAAAGGGGAAGAATGACACTGTATCAGAAAAAATATCTGAATCTATCAGCATTTTTATTCTATTTTTGGCAAATTAGGGCAATTTTTTTTTAATATAACCTCAAGCTTTCGAAATATACATTTTCCACCAATAAAATATAATGAAGATTTTAACTCCACGCTTTTTCAATCAAAAGGTAGAATTTAAATTAGCATTATTTGTATTTTTTTTTGTGAAAAAAATTCATGTTTATTAATTACTTTCTACAGCTATGCAAGTTTATATTAAGACAGCCCTGAATGTTTTCTTTAATCTGTACTTTCAATTTCAAGCATTAAAAGATTTTTAAAAATGTAATTTCTAATGTGTTGGAATTTATCACACACCAAGAATGAAAGTAATTTCGTTAACTAAAATTAATTAATGCAGCACTTCATTTAAAATAAATTTTAAAACTAAGAAAAGAAAATAATAAAAGTATCAATAATTTTAAATACTGTTTTTTAACTTTTCAAATCAATATATATAAAAAAAAAATCTGTTGATTTAAATCAATGATTTTAAAAAAAAAATAATTTGATTTAAATCATGATTTGCAAATGAGAGTGCAAGAATCTCACTTATCACAGCTCAGTGGACGCGTATGCAAACTCACAAGTATTTCACTAAACATTCAAAAAGATTGGCGCTTTCATACTCTATAGACCAACGATGCTCCGAAGTATCCTGTGGTTGGATGAATTGTGGAAATGCTGAATAGAACAATGTGTAAAGCACGCTTTTGCATACTATGTGTCAAAAATCAACATGGCAGAGAAAAAAATCTAATTTTTGAAAATGGAAAATTACACACTTTTTAAAAAACACTCAATGAAAATAGCACCTTTAAGGGCTTTTAAAAAAAGAAAAAAAGCACCTTTAAGCATTTTTTAAAAATGCACCATGTTATTATTATTGGGTTGGTAGAAAGTATTTTTTTAAGAGTGAAATAAAACATAAAAAAAATGTTAAACTTATTCAAGTGACACTTATTTAAAAAGAACACAACTGCTAGCTCCATAGCTAGCTAAAGTTATTCCATATTTATTAAGTTAAATCAAATAGTATAAATAACCAAAAAGTAATGCTTTGAATTAAACAAAATACATAAATAAATGAAAAAAATATAATATTTCATTAAAAATAAATAAATAAATGAAAAAAATATAATATTTCATTAAAAATAAATAAGTAAATTATCCTAAAATAAGAAACAATGCTGCTGGAAAATGAAAAATAAAGGAGGAACTTATTAATCAATAAAATAAAAGATAAACTTTTTAACAACTAAGTCCCACTAAAAAAAATACATCACCCTAAATTAATAAAATACAGTTAAACTCTGCTGAAGTCCCGGACATTGTGAACGAAATGCTCGCTCACGTGCCTTGCCATACACATATATCATTTTTTGTGGATATAGTGAACCAAAAGATGAAAGGAAATTGGATATTCTGAACTTTTTTCTGTCCTTGAGTGATTTTTTCCTTCATTTTTCGGTAATTTTGAAATTCCAACATAAAATACATATACCAATTTTTAAGA
>NC_092215.1:14117919-14160537 GCF_043381705.1 Parasteatoda tepidariorum | reverse complement strand
TAAATAGTCTAATATTATTTTGAGAAGTTTTTTTTTTTCAATTATGATTTTAAAGAGGATTAGAAATGTTTTAATACATAAGCTAATGCACTAATATAATATGGTTGCTTTATATATTTAACTGAAACTGGTTATTTATTTTAATTTAACAGTGAGCTCCACTATTCAGTATTACAACAATTTTTTAATCTGTTTCCTATGCTTTTTATTTGAACGAAGCACAGGACTTCAGAAAGCATTACTATTAAAGCAATTTAAAAAGTTATTAACATATAAAGTTATTAAAGTATGGACAAATTATCAGCTTGTAAAAGAAGCTTATTTTTAGCAACCTTTTTTCAGTTTATATTAACTGGTTTTAATTATACTCAAATTATTGTTTTGATGCCTATTTAAACTTTAAAAATAATGTGGAATTTGAACTCTTTTTTTTAAAGCAATTTTAATTAAAAGCTTAATCATGAAAATAAAGAAAAAATACAAGAAATAAATTCAATATTTTTTAATTATAAGAACTTTTAAAATCATGCCCTATTAGATGAAGGAAAAAAAAGATTTTTTAAATTTATACAATATTTTCTGAAAAAGGGTGTGCGCAAAATGAAAAAGTGAACCTCCCCCCGAGCAAATTTTCATTAAATAATCAGATTTTCACATACTAGGACTCACTTTTAATGGGTTCAAAAGTCAAATCTTAAATGGGCCAATTAATTAATACAGGAGATGTTTTAATGATATAATAAATTACAAAATCCAACACAAATACGTACTTTCTTTAAAAAAATCTATCTCATTTCCACAGATTTGAAATTCTGATACTCAAAATATAGATATCAGCTGGCTACAATCAGGAAAATATGGTCGCAATAGTTTATGCAGGAGGCAGTCGAAAGTTCGGAACTTTTAATGTTAATTTAACTTTTTGCGCATTTCGCGATATCACGAGAAATTTTTAAGCGAATCAAAAGAGTTTTGTACACAATTATAACATTCATTAATCCAAAGATAATTTCATTTAAAAAAATTTTTTTATAATTATTAATTATTTTATCTAAAAGTTGTCGAAACGTTTTTCTGTCTTAACATATACAAATTTTTACACCATAGTAAAGTATGTAATTTTAAATCACAAAATTTGAACGAAATAAATGGATCGAATAGTTTCTGAGTAAGCAAATTTCAAAACGCCATATATTTGAATTTTGATTTCTCTAGAATTATTCCACCAATTTAAATTAAATTTTTGTATTTTGTTGTTTAAAATTACGTACTTAACAATATAATACCTTACAATTCAATTTCCCTTCAGTAGATAAAATATATTATAATAATTATTATTTTACATACAATTATATTCGGATAAAGGAATTTAAAAAATTGTGTGCAAAAACTTTTTGATTTGCTTAGCAATTTCCAGAGATATGGCGAAATACGAAAAAAATAAAATTAACATGGATAGGTCCAAACTTTTAATCGCTCTCCTGTATAAATTATTGGGATCATATTTTACAGATTTCGGCCACCCTGCCCCTTATTTCAAGGGTGAGAATACCAAAACTGTCGATTTTTTTTTAAAATTTATGTTTTTCCAAGAAGATGGTTTTTTGAGTCTGATATCATAACTTAAAACATCGTCAGCATTAATTTGAACGATTTATATTTAAGGTTAATACTTTGAACTACAAAGCTTGAGTATGCGAAAATCCGATCATTAGATTTGATTAAAAGTTATTCTGAACGTTCACTTTTTATTTCGCGCACAGCATATCAAATTTGGCCATTACATTCATTTGGTCTAAAATAAATTAAGCTCATTTTACATTATAAAATATGCCTACTTTTCCCATATTAATTTTGAATCTAATAAAATTTTTTCATTGAATAGTATACCTAATTTTCATTTTAAATATTCTATTTGAAATCAGTTTATTAAAGTGACTTATCTCAGGATGAATAAAAATCCCATTACAATGTTTTCAATAATCTATAAATGAAAAGGGGAAACACAAGTTAAAAGTAAATTAATAAAAATAAATTGTTGCTTTTTGCGTCAGTCGTGAAGTCCTCAAAGAATCTCAGGTAGATCCTTGCTTTTTTTTATGACCTCGTTGAATTATTAAATCTTAAAAAAGACTTATACTTTTAAAATTAAGCTAAATCTCCTCCAACATGAAATATAAAAAAACACGAGATCAAATCGCACTCTAAAATCTGTTTAACTTTTAAATGTTCAATTAACAAGAGTACGCGTGAAATGAGAAAATTGATGTAGCTCCTAATCACGTAATTGGTTTTAAAAAATATGCCAGTCAAGGAATCTCTCTTTTATTCGCCCTCCTACTTTTCTGTAACAGAAGTTACCACAAAGAAGGACAATTTAAAAGTTTCAATCTTATCTTATCTTCCGTATATAGAGAAGTAGCATTTTTCACTGAGAAAAAAGCAAAAGTTTAGGGGGGGTTCAACGATCCCCAAGATGTTTCAGAGACGAAAAGGATGCTTTGACTTTGGCATGTCAGTGTTGGAAATCAATTTGTTACGCTTGTATACACAAAGCTTCTTCCCAGCTCTAGCTTGTAGTTCAGATCTTAGCTATTCACCGACTATATAGGTGGTCTGTTATGTTAGGCAAAAGCATTGATCATTTTGTGAATACACAACTTTCTTTTTCGTGTCCGCGTGATTGAAATAATTATAACACAATATCAATTTAGTTAAAACCATGCAATAAAAATGGAATTAAAATGTGTAAAAAATTATGTCTAGTAGAAATTTGTTTTTTCATTGGTGCTTGGTATTGCCCTCCTTACCTCTGGTGCCCTAAGCACGTGCTTAATGGTTAATCCGGCCTTGTGCAATGTGAAGTAACAACAAGAAAACATAAATAAAAGTGGAAAAAACTGAAAAAAACCGTAGTGGTCTAAAAGTAAAATTAAAAAAAACTAGGAAAACCACAGTAGCCGAGAAAGGCAAATCAGGGCAAAAAGCATTTCCACGTTTTACGGAGAGATGGTTTGAAAACTATTATCAGAGAACATGGAGAGAACTAAAATCGTTAACATGAGAATCGGTTTTCATATGAACAAAATAAGATTCCTGGGTATCAAGATGACCTGATGTGACAAGGGTGATTAGAATTTTAGCATTATTGATATAAAATTTATCCCCAAGATGTGAAGCAACAGATTTATCGTATTCATGAAAAAGGACTTCTCTACCGTGAACCTTTAGTTTAAGTGAGTCCTTTAGTCTTCTAAACATTACATGAAGTAACAAGTTAACAAGAAGTAAATGTTAAGCCCGCTAAACATTTACTTCAAACGTTGCCATTCTCAGGGCTTGCTAGACGTTAATGACTCGTGACGTGAATTTTTGAGTGCTTAAAACATGTCAACTTTTATTTACATTTTCTTATTTTTCGAAGATAATGAAGTTTTTATCTCCCCTCTTTAGTTTCATTGGATGATTCATTTAAGTACGCAGTATATTAAATTATAATATTTAATGTGATATTAAAATTAGTTTTATGTAAGATAACGGTTATGGCTTTTAGATTGAAAAAAACATAATAATATATAATTCCTCAAACTTTCTAAAAAATTCAAAGCAGTACATTTTTATTCAATATTTTTATTTTATTTTTATTAATTTAATTTTTGCCTGCAGGTGTGAAAAGCATTTTTTAGGAGATTAGTCTTTTGCTTCAATGCTAAACCATAAGTCTGTGGCGCCATTATTTTTGGCTTGAACAAGTACATCTCATATGGGCTCTTTAGAGCGCCACTAGTGGTCTAAAGGGGCGGTCATTTTTGACCTGTTAGCCCCAAAAAGTAGTGAGTCAAAATGGCTTACCTGTTTTTTGGTAATCCTGAAATACGGATGACATTATTTATCACCTTGCTTTAAATTCATAGGTGCACAATTGTCACACAAACATAAGTAGCAAAGTAATGCTACGCTGGAACATTACAACAACTCCAACTTTACCGTGGCCTGTATAAAGTACGGTTTTTAAAGTAAATTTTAGATGCAAAAAACATTCAGAGTAAGGGACATACGATACTCCGAAAGTAAAATATTCTCTCTCATCTTGCATCTGTCGATGCAGTTGTTGTTAGAAATGCTGTCTGCCGACCACTGCCGAACATTCAAATAGCGAATGCCGATGAAAATTTCAATTCTCCATCGTAGCCGAAAAAAAACAATATTCACAAATTTCTCGGTCCCGCAGTGGACTGATTGTTAAGACGCGGTTCCCAGCAGATCACCGAAGTCAAGCATCACTGGCTGCGGTCAGTGTGCGGGCGGGTGACCACTTGGATCAGTCTGTGTGCGGTGTGGGCTCGTTAAACTGTTCTACCGTAAAGTGCTAGACTTCACGTGCAAGTCGTCGGGCTACCGAAGCGGGGGTGCCATCTTCTCTACAGAGGATCAAAATTATGATGGCATGTTCTCGGATGTCCTCAGGAATGCTTCCCAGAACGTCGCCAATAGCCCATTGTGCAGCTTTAGTGCGACATAAATGAACTACAACAACAAGTTTCTCGTAAGTGCCAGCCAGATTGTCGTGTAGCTAGCGTGCCTGACTGCAAAGCCAATGCCTGCGGGCTCGAATCCCACGAAGGGCATGGGTGTTTCTCTCTGCGTGTTGTTCTCGATTGTGTGATGTGTGAATGGGGCCCACTGTGGCAGTTTGGCGTGGGTAGTGTTGCTCGCCTCCGTGACTTAGGTTCACAGGTGCCCACTGGGTAACATTAAATGAGTAACACTTTCGCCATCTTCCAAGGCGAAGAACGTAAAAGTTCAGTCCCAGTCTCCGCCATTGGAAAAAAAAGTTTCTCGTAAGTTATCTACATTTAAATATTAATCGTCAATTTTAAATATTTCTTTATTGTCGCCAAATTATTATTTTAAAAAAATAATTCATTTTAATTTTCATTGACCTCTACTAAATAAAAATTGTTGAAACTTTAGATTTTGCAGTAGAAAAATATGTAGATTAATATGGTATAAAAAATTTATACCATGCAATTCAAATTTTTTTTTTATCCAGAATTAAATTAAATAATAAAAATAATAAATAATTATTAAAAATTATTTTTTTAAGAAATTATTTTTGCGTAAATGGGTTTAATGAGTGGGTGCAATTCTTTTTGTATTGCTTAATAAATTATAAAAATAGGATTTAAAATGTAAAAAGTGAAATTAACATTAAGATTAAAGGCTGCAAATTTCAGATCTCTCTCCTGACCGAACTATGGGGATCATATTTTCCAGATTGTGGCTATCCCCTATATTACTTTAAAGGTTAAAAACCAAAATGTATGATAAAAAGTATACGTTTAATCAGAGAAAGTGCTGTTTTGTGTCCGATTTTGTAACTTTATTTACATAATTAGCACTACATAATTAGCATATTTAAGGTCACTCCCAGGATCCGTCAAGATAGTACGTGAAAATCCGATCATTGGAACGAAATTTATTCGGGGTGATATCTTTTTTTTTGGCTCAATTTTCATCACATATTGCTTTTATCTTGCATAAAATTTAGCGGCCGCCTGTCTGACAAAACTTGGCAAGATAATAGCCTTGGAGCTCTCCAATTGAGGCTGCTGCCGAGCCGCAGACTTGTAGGGCTAACGTAGTTTAATCGCGGCTGCTAAATTTATTGTATTCACCTATTGGGTATACTATCGCCTACGTCACAGGTTGTGTTATTCCTACTAAATTTAACCAGTGAACGGCATTTTCTGCGAGCCTGGCATCAAGCCACAATTTAAACAAACGGAATGCTCGATCTTTTAAATAGCTGCTCGCCAGATTATATTGTATTAAATAGAAAAGTTCGTTTTGTAATAATTGATTTTGTTGTTTCATCTAAGTTAATGTTTTTAGTAAACATATTTAAAACTCAGTTTATTAATTAAGTTAAAAGTTTTTTTTCTCTTCTGACAACGTGAGACATCAAACCAATTAAACTAGCGGACATCATTCTATAGAATCCATATTTAAAAAAAAAATCAGTGTTTTCAAATCAAATTAAATTAGCGCATGTAAAATATTAAACAACAACCGCTATCCTCCCTTCATTTAGCATTGCACGGTAGTACAGGGTCTTTATAATTAAAGTTCTACTTTGAAATGGCTATAAAAATAAAACTACCCGACCAAATGTCATCAAACTTGGTAAATGTCTATAAGAGGTCATAGGATTTTAGTTCCCGCAACAAAAAAAAAGTTCAAAAAATCACATCCAGCGGAAAATGGCTCTGTATGCAATAGTGTTAAACAAATGTGAAATATACAAATTTGTTTTACACGTCTTTTACCGTAAATTTGCCGTAAACTTTGCGGTGTCATTGGACCTCGGTGTTTTCCTCTTACAGTTGTAAAACCCTCCGTTAATTGCTGTCGCATTCATAGTAACATTTCGCGAGCAAAGCACGGTCTTGCATGGTAACAGACATTGTCAACTCAGAACACTGACAGCTCAGACAAGGCGCCTCACTTTTATAACTGCAAAGTCACATGACGTGTAAAACAAATTTGCATATTTCACATTTGTTTAACACTATTGCACACAGCGCCATTCTCCGCTGGAGGTTAATTTTTGAACTATTTTTTTTTATGTATTTATTTTTTCTGTTTTGTTGCGGGAACTAAAATCCCATGACCTCTCATAGACATTTACCAAGTTTGATGACATTTGGTCGGGTAGTTTTATTTTTATAGCTATTTCAAAGTTGTTGTTGTTAATTTACGTCGCACTAGAGCTGCACTATTGGCGATCGAAATGGGCTGCAGGTGGCGTAGAGCAGAACTCTTTTCCTATGGCAACACTTCACATGCTTTCCCCATTAGCGTGTGGAAAGTCATAGAGGAAGGAAGTACGTTAGTTTCTCTCTTGATTTTCATATAGATTAAAATCTTTTAACTTGAAAAACTATATGGAACTGAAAACTACATTAAGCATAGTTCTAAAGAAAAGTATCACGGAAATTTTTAAAAATATTTTTATTAAGTAAAAAGGAAAAATATTAAAAAAAAGGAAAATATCGTAGTACATTCCTATATAACTGAAAAGAGGAGGAGAGGGAAGGGAGAAGGGCTAAAGGCATGAAACCTGTCTCTCCCCAAATGGCGTATTCGAGTGTTGCGATCGCGAATGGGCTATTGGCGACGGTCTGGGAAGCATCCTGGAGGATGATCCGAAGACATGCCATCACAATTTTGATCCTCCGTGGAGGGGATGGCACCCCCGCTTCGATAAGCTCCCCCGTTTTATAATAAAGTGGAACTTTAATTATAAAGACCCTGTATATGTTATTCCTACTAAAATTTTCGAAGTGGAAGTAGCTGTGTTTTTTTTACATTATACCCGATTGTGCAGCTTTAGTGCAACGTGAATGAAATATAAGCAAAAGTAGGCAGTCGGAAATGTTTAAGCGAAACTTATGATTTCATTGAACATGCTTTTTACTTTTCAAAGTTACATTGCGATGACAGAAGTTTTCGGTAGTGGTATTCTTTAGCGATTTGCGATGTTCCAATTTCGAGTATTAAAATTTGCTTGAATCCAGATAATTTTATAATTTCTTTGTAGAATTTTTATGAATTCTCTATTGGGTATAATACTATTAATCACGTAATAAGTGAAGATGGCAATTTTATCTACAATTTAATTTTAAATTAATATATTCTTATTAATAGTGTTATAAAGTGAAACTATATTCTAATTAGTAGTGTTATAAAGTAAAATTGTAAGCATATTTCTAAAAATATTTTTAAATGTAACTTACATTTTATTTAACGTAACAATTCCTTTTAGTTTTTAATTTGAGAAACGTGTTCCTGAAGTTTTATATTACCAGTTTTTTTTCCCCAAACTGCTGTGGCATATATAATAAGATGTATTTGTAACTAGTTTACTCTTCCACCTATTTGCTGACACACCCCAATCCCCAAAGCAAATTTTTTGTCATTCGTAAGTTTAGAAAAATATAGAAAATTTTAATCTTAAATAGAAAATTTTAAATGACATGCAATAGAAACAAAACAATCATGATTTTGTAAAACTGTTTCAATTAAAGATTCTAAATTTTGTTGAAAGCACAATTATAAATTTCAGAAATTCGAGTTATCACAGTATAAGGATATTATTATTATTAAGAATAAAATTTTATTGAACCTGCATAAGTATACTTAAAACATAACAATGAACAATTTGTTTGTTGATATGAACTATTAACTTTTAATCTTTCAATTCTTTCCAATTTATGGTTTAATTTTCAGCTTTCCATCGTCCATGCAGAAAAAGAATTTTCATTAAGT
Organism: Parasteatoda tepidariorum; assembly: GCF_043381705.1. NCBI lineage: Eukaryota > Metazoa > Arthropoda > Arachnida > Araneae > Theridiidae > Parasteatoda > Parasteatoda tepidariorum. The sequence continues at coordinate 14,152,206 of NC_092215.1, read as the reverse complement.
AGTTTGTAAGCACATACGTTTACGCTTTCATGCTTATGATAGATCACACACTTGGTATTTCAATTCTTTGTTGCCAACATTAAAGGAAATGAACTTTCTTTGTTGTGGCGTAAGAGAAATATATACAGGGTATCCGCGCACCTGGAAAGTCATGCATTTCGGTATTGAACAAAATTTGTCATGAAATGTCATGATTTTTACTATTTTTTTAAGAAAATCATGGAAAGTCCTGGATTTAGGTCTCTGAAAAATTTAATTTTTAAAATAGAATCTCCCTCCCCCCCAATTTCATCCTGTTCCAAATATCTGAATTTTTAACAAAATCACCACTCAGTCATATTTTATTTGAATATAAAATGATTTTATCATGTTCTTTAAAAATTTTGGTGTCATTTCAAAAAATGAAAGAAAAAATATCATTCCTAGAGCGAATTATCCTTTAAACTCTCTTCTGTGATTTAAGAATTCTTATTTTTATTTTTTTTTAAAATTTTATCAATTTAAAATTTGAAGCAAACCAGTTATTGGCAAATTTTTTTTATTCCGAAATGAACAGAAAAATCAGGAGTATTTCTTTCCTTTCTGATGAACAAGAAAAGTATCTTTAGAATATAATATTTAGAATATTAGAATAGAATATATTAGAAGAATTTAGAATATTTGTATTTTTTCCAGCTATTTTATTGTTTCAACTCTTTCCTTACTCTGTTTTTTAAGTTTAAAATCTATAAATATGAAGATGAAGAGTATAATAGTTTTGGTTATGCCTATTTCGAATAATGTTATTATTATGCTTTTTTTAATTTTTTGTTGCGTTTTTGTTGGAGAAAATAGCAACTTCGTTAAGTCATGAAAAATTCTTGGAATTAGTCATGGAAAATCATGAAAAGTCATGAATATGAAAATCTAAAATTTAGCAGATACCTTGTATATAGGATCTTCTGAAATCTTGAAGTTTGCACCCGAAGAACCGGTGACTAATTATACAAAGTGTTTAAGTCTTCTTATTTGTTATACTTGATTTGTGCTTTTTAAGAATTTACAGTATTCTTTGAGTTTAATGAAAAAAATAATGAAACACTATTTTCTTAAACATAATATTTAAAAAAAATGTGATTTGAGGTGTCCACTCATCTAATACTCAGTAGAGTAGCAAATTCTAAGATAAATAATTTAAAAAAATGTTATTAACTTTATTTTTATAATTTTATTTTAATTCAATGGAAATTAACAATTCAATAATATAAAATTAAGTGGTGGATTGAAAAACCATTAACATTTTACTTTCGACAATCGTTTTAAGGCTATTTTCTCCCAAAATTCATCGAAACTCTGATTACTTAATTATTTGATAATTTTTAATATCAGATTAAATTTGATAACTCCATACATGAGATGGTTGAACAGAAAGCTAGGTGTTGGAATGACCTGTTTTCTTCCTAAATGAAAACTTTTTGAAGTAAAATGTAAGCTTTCTCTCAAATCAGAAATATTTTATGGATGAACATCAATAATAATTTTTATTAAGCAAATAATTTTGATCATTTGTTAATGAATATATTTGAAAATATATTTCATTATGATTTTATTTTAAAAAATATTTTTATTAAAAAAATAAGCAATGAAAATTTTAGGAAAAAATTTCTTTCTCTGTTATAATAAAATGAAAGATTTCAGGGAGGGGGAACTTGAATCTCTATAACCCATCCCTTGGGTATGGCCCTGCCCTGAACTATAATTTTTTTTTTTAATTTTGTTCTGAGGAAAGTAGTCTGTCATTCAGGCCTGATTTAAATAATTGTCTTATTTTAGTAAATATTTCTATTTTGCAGTTTTATTCATCAATGGAGTTATGTAACTACAGCTGATGATTCCATTCAGTTTCAAAATTTTTTTAGTTAAAGCTAGTTCCACTTACATCCGAAAAAAACAATAAATTATGAGCAGTTCACATGTATTTTTTAAATTTTTTTTTTATGAATTCTTAAAAATACTTGTAAATTAATGATTTTAATTGATTGATTGGCACTAAAGTAGCATAAAATTGTAAGAAGTAGCAAATTAAAGTAATAAATTATGATATTAAAAAGGTAAAAAAAAGTGTACACTCATTTTTAAATAATTTTTTTTATGAATTCTTTTATATCTCACATGAAATTTATGATGACATGAAAATTTAGTTCTCCAATAAGACCAGTTAGTATTTATTCAGTGGTCCAAAAACTTGATATGATAGACAAATTTGAGAAGAAAAAAAATCTGAACTTCACAATTACAAAATTTATGTGTTGGTACACTTCAAAAGTTACTGATAGATGTCTATAACATTCTGAAACCGATTATGTTTGTTATCCCATAATGATTGAAGATTTATATTTATTAAAATTAACTGAAGGTAAGGTAAAATAATATTACTGAAGATATTAAACATAGAGATTAAAATGCTGAAACCAAGTTAATGAGGAAAACATAAGAAGTAAGAATTAATAAAATATATTAAAAATTAATTATCTAAAAATTATAAAATTTTGAATAAAATCAATTCTAAAAAAGCACATCTTTTATTGATGAATGATTGTACTGTCAGTACATGAATACAGAGAACAGCATAGCCTAGCATGCAGGGTTTGAAAAAACCCAACCCGCCCGGGTTTTATTGAAAAAACCCGGGGAAAATTGGGTTTTTCCATTTAGTTCTCATAAACTACTTACTGTGAAAATATTTCTATTTATTAAAAAGTGTAGCATAAGCTTAAAAATATAAATAAATCTAAGAAGTTTACATAAAATATATATAATAAAATTAAAATAAGTTTAAAGAATGCACTATCACTAATGCATGTTTGAGTCTTTATTCTTAAATACATAAGGTTTTACAATTTTTAACTAAAGCACTATAAATTGTAAATGTAACAATAATATAGAAGGAACAAGTTTATTAATCTTTTTGTTTTCGTTTGTTGTTTATGTATATATATATTACTTATAACAAATTTATAATCAATAAAAACAAAAATAATTTCATCTGACTTTAACCTTTTATAAAATTAGACTTAAATAAATATTTAATGGTCTTTCATGTTTTTATGAAACATTAATAGAAAGTGGAATTAAAATTACGTATAATTATAAAGAGTATCAGTTACTTGTCCCATTTTTCAAATTTTTAACCTTAGAAAAAAGACTGCATTTTTAGATAAATTTTAACTTTATAATTTCAAAAAACAAATTAATCTTAAAATTATAAAAAAGCATACATAAAAAGTTTTAGCTTAATTTTTTAAAACCAGAAAATGTTTTTTTATTTGTTTTCAATATTTTTAAACAAGATTAAAAGAAATAAAATAAATTATATTCAAATAAAATCTTAAAAATATTAAAAAAATCTTAAAAGTAATATTTTAATTTTTAACTGTTTTTTAATTGTGATAAACTTTCTCCAAATAGTTAAAAATTGTCAGCAGATGTTAAGAGTTAACTTAAAAAAAAAGGTCCATTTTTTCCTTTATTATTATTATCATACAACAGATTCAAAGTGTCTACATTTCTCTCTTAGATGGCAATACACTTTTACGAGTTTTGTAGCTTTATCTATTCCTAATCTATTTCGAAGTTTACTCTGCACCAAACCGAAAGTTGAAAAGTGTCTTTCGATAGAGACAGAGGATGCTGGTGCTGAGTGCAAAGAAAAAAGAATTGACAGAAATTTTGTGGAAGCTAGGAATTTTATTTATTTACTTATTTATTTATTTTTTTTGCCATAATTTTCCACTATTTTTTGATGAAAACTGTTCAATAACAGTGTCAAGCATCATTGATTTTGGAAAGTATTCAGGATCGGAAATTTTGGATGCCATAACACGTGGCAGAAATTCTGGATGATGCTTAGAAAGACAGCTTTCTGCTAATTGGTCTTGTTCATCATTTAAAAATTGTCCCCTTGTTTCGGGATCCAGGATGCATATGCTAATAAATGATGTGGCTGAACAGCCTGATTGAATCTTTTTACAAAATGTTTATGGGGTTCTAATTCATCACACGATAGTAAGTTAATTCATATTTCAACAGCTTCTGAAATTGAAATGTTTTCTGATTGAAGCTTTTTTAAAGCTTAAGAAACAATTGATATCTGTTTTTCCCAATTGATAGTTTATTGGTAAAGCCCAACATTATTTAATTTTTTTGACATATAAAATTGTTCAAGAACAATCTCTTCATATTTATGGTAATTATTGGCAAAAGTTTTTACGCGCTCACAATATGAATTCCACCTAGTATCATTTGGCCTAGTATCATCTAGCAGTTTTTTTCATTTGGCCATCCATGTGCTTGATGCACATTTCTAAAATATATGTTAACTTTCACGATGTGCCCAATGATAGATAGTATTATGAAATACTTCTTTTTCAACCAAATTTTAAAATATATATATATATGTATAACAATTTGTGAAAAAACCCACGAAGTGGGTTTTTTCAAGGTGGGCCCACCCAATAATAATTTAAATTTCAACATTTATATTAAAATATTTTTGTACCAAACACTTTCAATTTTTCTATTTGAATACCATGTATTTGAATTCCATTACATGTGTGGATTTGAATTCCATTACATGTGTCCATTACATGTTAGTCTAAAAAATTTTTTTTAAATGTATGAAATTGGATGTAAAAAACTATTTTTAATTACCATTTTGTAAATTCTTAACATATTTCAAGGTGGCAAATTTCTCCCCCATGCAGATGATTTTATCGACGTTTGTAGAACATATGGTGACAACTGTTGCCGTTCTATTGTGAACCCTACTTCTACATTAAGAGTACTTGTAGGACTTTTATCACTTGAGTGTTACTTTTCTTAAGTAGTATGAAATGATTAGAAATAAGCAAAATAAAGTAATAAATTATAAAAGGAAAATAGTCTAAAGGGAAATATAGTTTTCTTTCGTTTTTTGAGGGAGAGGAGAGAGAAAAAAAAAGAAAATTTTAGGTTTCTTTCATCATTCTTGTTAGATTGATATGGAATTATCTAGCTTTGATTAATGAGAGATAAATTACTATTTTCTGAAAAAATGGGCAATACCAAAGAATTAAAAAAAATGTCCATTAAAATTTTTTTATCAGTGTCCACTCTGATCTTCAAAAAAAAGGGGGAAGGGGAGAGAAAATAAATTCATTATGTTGAAAAATATCACGAAGAAAAAGTCCTTTGTTTTAATTTTAAACATTTTGTTTGATTTGCAATGTAATTAAAGAACTAATTATAAATATTTGTATTTTATTATTTTTATTTTAGTGATTGCATGTTAATGATTTCTTTCCAAAGAAATTCACTTAAAACACTAATAAAAGTTCAAAGTTAATATTTTATTCATTTATCTTCATTTAATTGAATCGAAAAGATTTTATATCAATAACTGTAGGTAATTTGTTTTTTATTTCATCACATAATGTTCAACTTCTTTTTCCTGTAAGGCAAGGCACACACTGAGGAAGCAAGCGGTAAGAAAGAAGCATATGAGAGGCAGATTCTTATACTTTTGCATTTATCATGTGTGTGCCTCGGCAACCATCCAGTCTCCTCCAAACAAACTGAAGTGAGAAAAACCCAGCCGGGAAAATCGGTTGGAAACCCCACTTATTCTCACTTTCAAGTTGACTCGCTTGAAGAGAGGACGTGTTCCCTAAGCTGGATCATCTTAATTTTTTACAATGTAAGCTTTTAATTATCTACTTTTATTATACATTAAATTTCCTTGAACTTAAGCTCTTATTCTTTATTTCCTATAATTTACTGGATTAATAATTTAATCTCTTTGTTTTTTCATTAAATTTAAACATATAGCATGTAACTCTTAACTTATAGCTTGCATCTCTGGGCAGACTAATGCAAAAGTGTAGGAACCTGTATGCCTCTCTCTTACTGCTTGCTTCCTCACTATGTGGCCTGCCTAAGTCTTTTTTTATAATTTTATACACCCAACTTTGTTTTTATTCAACTTTTAAATATAAAAATAAATCCTAACATCTATGTACTGACACTATCAGGGTTTGAAAAGACAAATTTATTTTTTTTTTGAAAAATCCCTTCCTTCTGGTTTTTTTCCCCCCATCAAAAACCTGGGTTCTATCAGGTTTTTGATGAAAAATCAGTTTTTTTTTTCCAGAAATATTTTAATTTTGATTTCTGAGTCCTTAATGCGATTGCAAAACTTGTTTCTAACATGAAAGTTAAATGTTTGGCAACTATCCCCCTTTTTTTTGTTACAATATAACTATTTCTTGGGGAAGTTTTAGTTTACTAAGTTATTTATATTTTTTTAGTGACAAACAAATTGTGACATTGAAAATTTTAATTATTGAATTAAAAGATCCCACTGATTTATTTCTAGAGTCTGTTAGAATAAAGCTCAAATCTAGTCAACATAATCTATATTTTTAAAAAAAAATTCTTATTCAACTTTTTGTTACTATAAAATTATTTAAATGTTTGTTGCGAAACTGTTTGCTTAGTAATGTGTTGGTAAAAATAATTCCAAATAACAGTTTTGTATTCCTTATTTGAATTGCAAATTTTGACTGAAAATTGTTTTTTATAAAGCTTATTTACAGTTTAATAAATGGAAAATTATATGCTTCCAAGATATGTAAAATTGCTTATCTCCTCTAGTTTATTATTTTCTAAAAATATGGCATTTAATTGTTTAGGATTCATTTCCAAAATTTTGATTTCATTTTGGTTGATAATAAGTCCCATTTTCTTTGCCTCTACTTTTAAAATGTTTGTGCACCCTTTTATTCTCTGATACTCTCTCATGAATCCATTCAATAGCAATTAAAAAGATAGTTGGAGAAAGTATACAACCCTGTCTAACACCAGAATCAACCTTGAAGGATTCTGATCGTTGGCCGGCATGGATGACTCGTACATTGTATTTTTTATGTAGATTTCAAATAATGTTAACAAAACATTCCGGAATTCCATAGAACTTCAACAGCTTCCAGAGTGTTTTTCTGTGTAAACTGTTGAAAGCCTTTTCAAAACCTATGAAATTTAAGTACAGTAGAGCGACGATTATCCGTACAACTCAGGACCAAACGTGGTTCGGATAATGAAAATTTCGGATAATTCGAAAGTTACACTAACTTTCCTTCATACTTTTCCAGGCTTAGGACTGGCAGTACTATCTAAAATAGCTCTGGCATGTTTAAAACTTTTTTTTTTTCGATTTTTAAATTTATTTTTTTTAAGCATTTTTTTCATTTTATATTTTTTTAAATCATATTTCAGCTTTTTATAATTTTTTTTGTCAATTACTGATTTTACTCAATTTTTCTTTATTTTCTATTGCAAAAGAAATCCAGTAAAAATTTTTGTTTAAAAAAAAATGCTTTTTTCTTTTTGAGCAGCCATATCCCTTATTTTTTTTAAAATAAATCAACTGAACTGGATCACCATCATTTTGACGTTCTAGCCACTTCATTGCAATGTCTAATGAATTGCATGCTTCTATATGAGATTGTCCACTATCTTGAACTCGATCACCTACTTCTTCCTCTTCATCTGTGGAGTTCTGATTTTCATTCAAAATTTCAGCAACAATTTCATCATCATTTAAAATTTGATATCCTGGGTTGTTTTCAATGTCTCGATACCAGTGTTCTATTTTTTCTGCTATATAACCTGGCATCTTTTCATCCAGAAGATCTACTGGTTCAGAAACTTCAGTTTCGTTTTTTTTTCTGTCAAGAATTTTATTTCAAGATTTTCTAATCGTCGATTTTTTTCCTGGCATCCACTATCATCATGCAGTATTCTTTTAAATCAATAGCATTGATTGAGTTTTGAAAATCCCCCTCGTTTTGTTCATCCGATAATAAAATCTTCCTTAAAAGTTGCTTTCTATAAAGACATTTTTGGGTTTCAATGACACTTTGATCCATCCGCTGAATTAAAGGTGTCACATTAGGTGGCAAGAAAACAACACAAAACATTCCATTCTCCCGATCTAAGAAATCATGATTTGGATGCGACGGAGCATTGTCTAAGAAGAGTAATACTTTTCCTGTTTTTCCCAAATTCTTTTGATGTTTCTTCACGTTTGGAATGAAAGTGTTATGTTACCACTCAATAAAAATTTTGGTGTTCATCCACGCTTTGTTTTGAGATGTATAAATGACAGGCAGTGTTTTCACATTTTTGAAGGCTCTTGGATTTTTGGATTTTCCAATCATCATTAAAGGCATTCAATGATTTACAGTTGCATCTTTCGCATACGTTAATTGTGACTCTTTATTTATCTTGTTCCTGGAAACACGTTTTTCATCTCCTGAAGCCAAAGTTTGTGGTAGAGATTTCCAATTCAGTCCACTTTCATCTGCATTTTAAGTAAATTCTTCTTCATATCCTTCAGTTTCAATAATGCTTTCTAATTCTTTTACAAAACTTGAAGCGGCTTCATTAGACGAGGAAAGTTTTTTGCCATGAATTTTTAACTCGCATATTCCATGCCAATGTTTAAAGTTCCTTAACCATCCCAAACTAGCCTGAAAAGTACCTTTTCCTCCAAATTTCTCATGAAAAATAAAGCCTTTTCGCATAAGTGGCCAGATATTGGTTGGCCTAATGATCTTTTTTGCAGGAACCACAAATAAAGTGCTTTGTTCACTTCTTTTTTCATGTCAAAAGGAAAGAATTAAGTACTGAAAAAAAACTTTGCATTGAGAATAAAAAATTTCAGATAATTTCTTCTTTTATAAATCACGTGTCTGATTAAGTTACATAACATTTTCAAAATGTATGTTATGTAATAATGTTTATAGGATTAATTAATATAAAAAAATAATTCCATTTTTAGTTTTAACCTTTAATTTGGAATAATAATAGAAATCAATTAGAGAATGAAGAATAATATAAAGGAAGGCTGATTAATAACTATTAGGAGTAAATTCAAGTAGTAAATTAAATACTAAAAGAAATGTATAAATAAATGATTTATAGATCATATAGATTTTTCAATGTTTTTTACCTACAAAATTCCTTTCTTCATATATATAATGAAGGAAATTGTGAATCTCAATTTCTGCTTTCAAAATGTACAACTCAAAAAGAATTTCTGAAACTAAATTCAATTTTACTGCAATCATAAAAATTGAACATAAATTAGTTACATAGCTATGATTAAAACTTTAAAAAGCAGTTTTTATGTTTTAAAATGATCTATAAAAATAATTTATGAATTATATTGTACAGTTTGATTAAAAAAATCAATAATTTTTCAAACTACACAAATAATAATGTTTCTTAAAAAAATTTATTCTTTCGTAAAGGAAGGAAATTGATACTAATTATAGTTCAAATCCCTACAAACTGTCTAGATATTTGAAACAAATGAATGCATTTTGATAGATATATATCAAGTTAATTTAGTTGAATTAAATAATTAAAACTGAATTATCAAGTTAATTTATCTTCAATTGTCTGGAACTTTTTGTTTAAATGACAAAAATGTAAATTTGCTTTTATCCATTGTCCCAGTACAGTAAATTTAGAATTTTTTTTTTGGAGGCTTCATTTTGACAAACCGTGACACTTATTGATGTAGCCCTCACAAAGGGCAACATGCTGGAGTGTATGTTAACTTAGATTTCTTTACTTTCAGATTGACAGAATTTCATTTCAATTCCACTCACATCATTTTTTCAAGCATCACAGTTTTCTAAAATTTTAACAATATTAATTTGGTATTTTGAAGGAGTTTTTATTTTATTTAGGAAACACAAGTATTGTGTGGCATTCAATTAACTTTTAGAAGATTCAAGTACTTCTGAGAATATAAAACATGTTTTGTCAAAAAGAAATTTTAATAATAATTAAACTGTATGCCTCATAAGAAGTATCTCTTATATCAGAATGAAATAGATCAAAATACTGTGAAATATTTCTTATATACTTCAAGATGAGACTCAAAGCTATCATTGGATTCATGATTGGATTCATTTTACCATACTTGCCAACTCTCCTGTTTTCGGCAGGAATGTCCAGTATTACACAAGTTCATCTACCAACCAGATTTTCTAGCTTTTTTTTTAATTTCGAACCAAAGCAGTTACAATGGCAAAAATTTGTGCATTATAATTTTAACTGCTTGTTCACCATACCGGGTCTCAAGTGATTTTTCCTTCCTAGCTAAAAAAGGAACTTTGAGGACTAAGATTTTGACCAAATGTTTAATAATCAGGAACCAAAGACCAAATAATTATTCATGCTCCAGCTTCGCTCCCAGTTAATTAGTTAATCTTGAGCTCCACTATGGCTCTGACAGTTTTAATTTATGTGTGCTTCTAAGTTTCAGATTTTAATTGAAATTTTTATTATAAAGAGAAGCAAAAAAAATTAATAAATAGAAAATCTCACAGAGAAAATTTAAATTTTATTCACAATATTATGCTATTTGTTCAATCTTGAGAAAAGAATTGAATTATATAAATTCTCCTTCATATTTCATCTTAATATAAATTATTATAAATTTATTTTAATACTGAGAATAGTTTTCCTCTGCAACTTGGCTAACAGGCAATGTTGTTACAAAGCTGTTTGCCTCCTGAATATCTGTAGGATACAATGAAATTCCTGGAGCCTTTGAAAATTTAGAGCTCCAGCTTTGGTCCTTACTCCAGGGAAAATGTGGCTCTAGCTCTAACCCTAAATCCCTGCTTATAAATATATTGCTGAAGAAAAATTCCACATGCTTTTGGATAGGTAAAATGGATGTAAGGCTTTCTGAGAAAACTATCGAGAATTTGTCTTAAATTAAAATTAATTTGTAGTAAAAAGATCTCTGTTATGTTGGAATCTTTACTAACAGCCCATATATATGCCATTTTCGTCAGTTGTATGTTTTTATTTTTAGCATTTTCACTAATTTATCTTAAAACTCATTAAAATAAAAATAAAAATTTTATAATGATTCTTTTTGAATTTTCAGGTTCTTTATTAAATTGTGAAGATCTTTTTTTTCTTTGAAAAAAATTGTGTTTATCATTGGAAAATTTGGATGAACTTGGAACTCCTAGTAGTATTGCAATTAAATAGAAATGGTATTATTTTATGTTACATCTACTCAAGATAGTAATTGTTTTCATATGTTGCATTTATGATACTGTATGAGCTCTATATTTTATATTAGTGTTTTTGGGAGCTAATTTGTTTCTCCATGTCTCTATTTTAATTTTTTGCTTCAATAAACTAAAATAATTGCGTTAGTGGTGTTTTGACTGAACTTGTGTTTGTGCAGATAAGAAATGTGCGTTTTAATTTTAGTAGTGCTCAGAAAGTAGTAGTCTTCGCTGCATTATAAAAGAAGTATCTCTGTTGTTTGTGAAAAGATTAAGTATGGCTGTGGTGTTAATTTTATAATTAAAATGTACTTATTATTGCTATGCATCTAAAACATTGATAAATTTAATAAAAGATTGACATAAATCTAAGAGCAACAGAAGTAAGGTACACATTTTTTAAATGAGTAACTTAAGAAGAAAGTTGCGTGTTTGGATTCTATGTATTTATTCAGGGTGGCCACCCACCTGGAAAACCTTGAAAACCTGGAATTATCAGGGAATTTTTTTTATACTGGAAAAAACCTGGAAATATCAGGGAAATTTGGATAAAAGCCTGGAAAAATCAGGGAATTTTGAAGAAAAGCTGGAAATTTTTCCTTTGATAATTTTTTTAATTTCGCTGATTTAAATTTTTTACTAATTTTCTTAATTTAAATTATTTCATCCATTATACCCACTTTTTTTAAACAAATGTATCACCAAACAGTTGAAATATCATCAACTTAGCGATACTTTGCTTTCATCAAAATTTGCTCCATTACAGCTCTGTTAAACTAGAATGTAACATAAAATGCTCCCACGGTTGCTAAACGAATGTTGAAATCTTTGATCGCTGTGGGACTGTGCAATTTAGTAAAGATTCTGGTGGAGGTGGAAAAAGGGATTAGGATGTTAGCTTCTGTTTTTAAATTCTGTCCTTGGACTGAATTCATTTATGGCTCAAGTTTGTTCCCATGCTTTGGAAGTAATTTTTTTTTCTGTTTTGGCAAAATGTTTTTGTATTTTTAACTTTATAAAATTTTCCAAAAATTAGTTGGTTATAATTGAATAATAATAGATTTTATAAAGAACCAACTATATATTAATATTTAATTTTACTCTTTTGTTGGCCAATATATGGTTTTTGATTCAAAATTTTGTACCAAAACATTAAAAAATAAATACAAAATCTTGCCAAATTGTCAAAAAAAATTTTTTTTTCAAGATATGTTACAAAAAATGGCATTTTAAATAAAATATTTATAATATAGACACTTTTCTTGTACACATCCTATACTTTATAAGAAAAAAGAAACAAAAACCTGGAAATTTTTAGATTTTTATCTGGAAAACCTGGAAAAATCAGGGAAATTTGAAATCTGATTTGAGTGGCCACCCTGTTATTTTTCTATCTTTTTTATGAAATGCATGTTTGGTATTGAGAAATAATAGTTTTGTATAAGTAGATTTTTATTTTCTTAAGAAAATTACGTCAGAGTGGTAATAAAAATGTTAACTTGGGGAAATTTTTTTTTTTAGATCTGCCATATTTTTTATTTTTAAAATATATGTTTTGAGATGATGTTAGAAAATGGCCAGAATGAAAGTGAAGTTTGAATTTAGCAGAGTTGTAATTTTGGCATGTGACATAATTGGTGTCAATAAAATAGGTTTGTCATAATTTTACCCAACCCTAGAAAACCCACCTGGAAAAACCAATGTGGGATTTTTCATAATTGCATTTAATCATTAACAAATCAGCTCTAGGATATTAAATTTATAATAGAATAAAATGCAAACTCCATACCTAGAAGTATTTATATTTCTGTTACTTTTATATTTTACTGCACCTCGAAAATTTTAATTGAAATTGCAAATAATGTAAAAAATTTGAGGCACTAATTTACAATACAATTGAAACTGATGTTATAACAAGCAGGGCTTCAAGTGCTGCGCATTTTGCGCCAGATCGGTATATTTGCGCATTACTGCGCAGAAACGGCATTTTATGTCAAATTTGCGCCACATCTGCGCCAAAAATTTTCGGGGACCAACAAACATTGCCAAATTTAAATAGCATTAGAAATTTTTTTTTTCTCTTGTTTTCTCTTCTTCATCGTTATTGAAGTTCCATCGTCTTCGTCAATGGCAAGCTAATGGCCTTCTTGCGCTATTCTATTTATAGATTAGTACCATGATCTTTGAATTAACTAGGGGACCACCCACTAAGTACATATTTTCATGTTGATCCTCAGAACAGTCAAGAATCACAAAACTTCATAACCTCAAACTTTCCATCTCCCTTTTATTCATTTTATTTAATAAAGATTTAGAATTAATTGAGTTTCATAACGTAAATTTTTATCTGAGGGACCATCCACTAATTGCATATTGTTTTTAAACAATTATTTAACTTTTTTTACTAATATTTTTTTTTTTACTTATTGCATTTTATTGTATTATTACCTTCAAAATTTTCTGTGCTCTTATTTTGTTTTAGGAAATAACTTAATAATATTTAGAGGCAAGATTTTAAATAAGTATGAAGAGAGGGAGTTTCAATATTTTAAATGCAGCAAAAAATCTTATGTTTTTAAGATTTTTCATTCAAAAATACTTCAATTCATCTTTTAATGATTTTATTTAAAACAATTGATGTAAAATTTTTTTAATTATCACAGATTTGTTAAATAAAATGAGTGTAGAGACAATATAATAATTTACTTCTGACAAAAATTTTTTTAGCTTCAATACTCATTGCATTTGCATTTAAAAATTATTTAATTTTTTTTAATCGTTTCATTAGTAAAATACTTTATAAGTAACCAATTTTAATAAAAATTTATTAGAGGCCATTCACTAATTTACATTTGTAATATAAATTTATTTAAGTTTTCTTAATTTGCTTCATTCTTTACATATTTTTATAAGTTTGGTATGATCAATATTAATCTTGTTAATGTTTTGTTGAATATACTATTACAAATAACGTTTATTTAAATTTTAAGAAAATTACACTCGATAACCTTAAATAATAGTTAAATTAATTAGAGTTCTGAATTACCTTTTACGGAATTAAATAAAGTAATTATTAATTTAAAAAATTGTATGAGCCACTCAATATTGAATTTATTTAAATTTCTTTTGCCAAAAGCTCTTTTTTTTTAAAGAAATAATTCGGCAATATAATAAATTTTTAAGTCTTTTCCAAACTGAAACACCATTGATTCACTTGCTGTATGATGAAATGGTGTTCCTAGTTAAAGCATTGTTAGGGCATTTTTTAAAGAGTTCTGCTTTTCATGTTTGTCAGGAAAGGACTTAAAATCATTGGATGTAGAAACGCAGAAATTTGTCAAAATTCAAATTTAATAGATGTTGGACTTAGATACCACAAAGGCGATGACATCCTTATCTTTTTCAGAAAAAAAATTATGTATTTAGGTCCCAGGTCTTATTACTTGGCATGCGCAAAAAATTTAATAAAAGCATTGCTTCTTAAAAATAGATTACTGTACCATCTTAAAGTGTTGCATCCTGTAATAAGAATAGAAGAAACTTCTATTAAGTCAATAAGATGTAAGTAAGAAGCAACAGTTATCCTATCCATTATGAAACCTGGAGAGGCATCTTTGTTACTAGATGAAGGGACAAGGTTACATGGAGAACCAGAAAGTTATTCTTCTGACTCAAATGAATATGCACCAATTGATGTGTTTGCACCAATTGATGTGTTTTGGAAAAACTATTTTTTGAAGAAAGATAATTTTCGGAAATATCAAATATCCTCTTATAACGTAGCTCTTTTGTGCGTACCACATGGGAATCCCGATATTGAAAGAGGTTTAAGTGTGAACAAAAAGCTACTTGACAATTAGGCAAGTTTAAATTTACATTGTGTGAATGGTTTGAGAGAAGTTGTGTCACATATCAACAAAATAGGGGTTTAAATAACTTTAAAGTTGACAAAGATATGATTAAAGTGGCTCGTGCAACATTTAAAAATTATTCTGCTCAATTAGAGGTTGAGAAGAAAGAAAGCAAAAAGCGAAAAACACTGAAAATGTGGAAAGCAGATTGAAAACTCTGCTGAAATTGATTTGTAAAAAAAATTTAAGGCTTCTCAGGATCTCTTAGCTGCAGCTGAAAAAATATTAAAAATGGGTAGAATAATAAAGACATGTCGATTATAGAAAGCGGACAGATCCTCTTATCTGAGGCTAAGTCGAGGATAGTAGAATATTTAACAGCATTGGAAGGTACCAAAAGAAACTTAATTTGTTAATGCAGGGACCTTCAAAAAAGTGTAAAAAATAAGATATGTTATTAATGAACAGAAATAAAAATTCTTGTTATTAAATTCTTGTTTTAATTCTATTTATTAAATATGCTCCAAATCTTTGTTTTGCTGCTCCAAAATTGCTTTTTTGTTTCTCCAAAGATGCTCCAAAACCATGTTTTGCCCTGAACAAGGTACAATACTTTTTGAATCACAATTCAATGAACTGGGATAATTATTTATTTATAAAACCATATTTTAAATACTATTTTCTCAGACCTGTAATTCTTGTTACATACAATTTTAAATATATTTAAATTAATGCACACCATTTCAACGTAAATAGGAAATTTTCTATCAATTCTGCATTATTTTATGTATTGTAAGTATTACAGATGTTAATTTTTACTAATCGAAATTGACAACATCTTTTAACTTCCAACGTCTGTTAACTTTTACCAATTTTTTCGCAACCAAATTTTTTTTAAAACTTTGACCAAAGCTATCCTAAAGGGGAAAAAGATGCTTTCAATAGAGGCTGAAGTGAATGCAAATTTTCCAAAAATTTACAAAAATCAGCACTTTAATTTTCATTTTCTCTGCCTTGCATCTACCATATTTTGGTGTTAAAGAACTCTATTATATTTTGTGAAAGCATAGAGGCGTGGTAGTGACCTGTATGCTTAATTTGAAACATTTTTAAGTACACATCAAAATTAATCAGCTTTTCTTAAAATTGTTCAGCTAAAGTTTCTCTTGCCTTTGTCGAATCTTTTTCCTTGATAGACAGGATATGTCATACGTGTAAGAAAATGATAAGGTGACAATGCCTGTTCAAATGGGGCCATTTTACAGTCTTGATACGATAACAGATCTGGACTTACTAAAAGATCAAGCTATATCTCTTGCCATATCTGTTTGAGCAAGTGTGCCACCATCTGTTAGTAAGTTATTAAATGCTTTGATAACAACAGCAAGTTGTAACAGCAAATTTAAACACTCTCGATACAAGCCCTTGTTGCCTAAAATGGTTGAAATATTACCTTTTATTTCATCTTCATGCTCCACTGAAATTTCTATATGTTGTGTTTTGATAGTAAAAATGAATAAAAGAAGAGCAGGTTAGCATAAGCATGTGGCAAATACTGTATTATATTGTACCTGTTTAGATGTAGAGGTAGAGATTTTATAGTTTTATACTTATAGAAGTTTAATTTTTCTCAATTTGTAAAATAAAGTAAGTTGGAATAAAAGAAATGGGTGATTTCTTTGTATACTCAACATTATGGTGACCTGCACCTGTATTTTAGATAGTCAATTCAGTTTGATGAGTGAAAATTAATTCTAAAGCGTTTATTTTTATTAGAAAAAAGATTTTATACCTCCTTAAATATGGATGATTTATTAGGAAAACGTAGGATAGCTAGAACTTCATTTTCAAAAATGTACAATAGTTTGATAGGAGAATTAGGACAAGAAGAACAATCAAATTAAATAATTAAACTTGAAGCAACAGCATTGGAATGCATTCTTAATACAGTAGAGTATCTATTATCCAGAATGTGGGTAACATCACTATCCCAGGTGTCTGAATTGCCCGGTTTTCTGGATCTCTAAAAAAATTAGTACAGCTTAACTGTATTGCTTTTTTTATGCTGATTAAAAAAAATAGCTGTATTTAAGCTGTTTTAGTATTTTAATTAAAATCATTCTTTTTTCTTCATTATATTTATGTAGTAGAGCATAGCGATATCTCTTTCTAAAATTTCCCTATCACCAGAGCCTGACTAAGGCAGGAGCATAAAGGGCGGTTGCCCCGGGCCCCCACATTAGAAGGAGGACCCAAATCGAATAGAAAGTTTATTTTACATTTCCTTCTTTAATGAAATTTTTTTAAAAACAAAATATCCGTACTGTGTAAAATCCATAAGTTTTTTGTTAGCTTCTTCATTACTCTATCATATGAACACAAAAAAAAATTTATATTTCGTAAATCCATGGCTTTCTAGGGCGGAGTTCAGCAAAATTTTCGTAATTATGGTGTACAAATTTGACCAATCAAAAGCCTGTATTTTTGCGTATCGCAAAATGTGATATGTTTGCAAAAATACCGGCTTCTGATTGGCTTAATTGAACCATCATAATAGCGAAAATTTAATGTTAATTTCACTTTTTGCGTATTTCACTTTATCTCACGAAATTTTTAAACGAATGGAAAAATCTTTGCACATAATTATAAAATTTGTTTATCCAAAAATAATTCCATGAAAAAAATAACTTTTAGTAAATATTTATTATTTTACTTAATAATGATAAATAAAAATTTGAATTATAAGGTATACAATTTTTTGCATCATTTTAAAGAATATAATTCAACATGACAAAATACAAAATTTGAGTAAAATCAGTTGAATAGTTCATGAAAAATTGAATTTCCTAAAATTCAGATATTTAAAATTTGATTTTTCGACCATTATTAAATGAAATCTTGAAAAATAATAAATATATTTAATATCTCTGTCTATTTTTATAAACATGTATTTCGAGCTTTGTCCATTTTATAGACGTGCATTTTGAGCTGTGTCCATTTTTGTAAACATGCATTTTGAGCTTTGTCCAATTTTTAAAATGCACATTTTGAGTTGCTTGCAGATTTAAAAGCTTATGGACGGATGTGTTATTAATTTAAATTAGGATTTTTTATTGTTCAAAAAGATATAGATAATTTTTAATTTATTAGATTTCAAAGATATATCTTTATACGAGGGTTGTAAATTAAATAGTGGCAACTTAACCTTGAAACTCACAGAAGGGTGGGCATGCTCAAATAGGATATGGGAACGGTGAGGTGGCGTTGTTGTCGATGTGTAGAGTGCAAAATACAGTCGATCTGCTTAGAAGGGTAGTTGTTGTGTGGCATTAAAGTGGGGAGCTTAGTTTCTATCGCTCTAAAGCATGTTTTCAAACAGTGATCAGCTGTAGTCGCTTAAAATCGAGGTTGCCTGTGGTAAAAATGCAACAGAATGCTACAGAGGATTAGTGGAAGCCTGTGGGGTAAGTGCTTTACCGTATTGGACAGTAGCACGATGGGTTCAAGTATCTCGTCTTTTTCGTCATTAAGCCTTTTGAAAAAATGCTTTAGAGCAATGGAAACAAAACTCCTCACTTTAACGCAACAACTACCCTTCTAAGCGGGACGACTGTTTTTTGCACTCTACACATCGACAACAGCGCCACCTCATTGTTCCCATATCCTATTTGCGCATGCCCACCCTTCTGTGAGTTTCAAGGTTAAGTTGCCACTATTTAATTTACAACCCTCGTATAAGTACAATTCATTAGTTTTTTTTCAAGAAGCTATAATCTTTATAAATTTTGTTTAACAAGGTAATTTATTGCAAAAATATAGTTTCTGAAAGTAAAAACAAAATTTGATTTAGTATAATATTAAAATTAACCAACTCTTTTTTTCCCCCCTTCTTGTAGATATGAAATTTTTATTTATTTTCTTCTCTTTTTCAAAATAAATAAAAATGTTAATTGGCAAATTATTTTATATTATTTGATTTAATTTTAATAATTTTGGTAACTTAAAATAAAATTTCAAGCAGTAGCATTTACCTAATGCATCTTAAATTAAAAATTTTATAATTTGCTCTTATAAGTTTTAATAAAATTTAAGGTTACTCAGAATTTTTGATGCCCTCAAAATGGGCTTTAAAATTCATAATTTTTTTTTTTTTTTTTTTTGCATTTGTACTTTTTCCTCATTACCTTTCAAAATCAGAACTTTTATATTGCTACTTTTGAAGTACTTTCATTATTACTTGTTAAATTTTAAAAGTAATGTTCCCATGTATGTCTATTAATAAGCTGAAAACGTAGAAATGAAAGCATGAGTTGAAAAACATTTTCTAATGTCTTGATCTTTAAATTTTGCTCATGTATCTTTTTAATTTTTTTTCTAGAATTTACCAATTAACCCAAAGCCTTTTTTAAATAGTCTTACTGGAAAACCAGTTTTTGTAAAGCTCAAATGGGGAATGGAATATAAAGGTTACCTTGTGTCAGTTGATGGCTATATGAATTTACAGGTAATATTTAACAATATGTATAGATACCTAAAATGATTGCAGTTTTTACTCTTAATATAAAAGAAAATATCTTTTTTGCAGCTTGCTAATACTGAGGAATTCATTGATGGGGCAAATAAAGGAAATCTGGGTGAAGTTCTTATTCGATGCAATAACATTTTGTACATTCGTGGTGTGGATGAAGAAGAAGAAGATGGAGAAATGAAGGAATAATACCATTTTTTATGTAACTTATCGCTTTTTGTACAGAGTAATTCATTGGTACAACACTGTAAATTCTATAACACATGTAATCTTTTGATACTGAAAAACTGTAGTCTTGTCATTAAATTTTATTGATATAAATATCAAAAAAGTGTGATTAATTAGGCAACAATTTACATATAAAAGTGATACTATAGTACCTTGACTCCTCGATGAGTTTATTGTTGGAACAATATATATCAATTTTATTTAAATAAATATTTGATACAACTACATTCATAATATGATTATTTAATTTTTGTCTTTAGATGAAGCTTCAATTGACTGAATATAGTATTTTTGAATGCCTGCTACATTTGAAAAGCTAAATCACACCATACAGTAGAAGTCTGATTAACCATTAACTACTGGTTTAGGAGTATGTTCAAAAAGTTGTCAGTGCTATTTATTGTATTTTGAAACTGTACAAACAAAAAATATTCAGAATAGATAACTCTTAATTATAAAGGACTTATTACATCCGTTTGTCTATGAGGCAACAAAAGAATGACATTGCTATATGAAGAATTGTGTGTTTCTATTAACTTCTGCATTGAAATTTACTTTTTGCTTTTACTTTAGAAGTAGGAAATCACTGGTTCTGTTTATGTGTTATACAACTTTGTTTGTTTCTATCTTATAAATAAATATCTAAAATTTAACTTGTACGGCATTGCAACTCAACAATTATTATGGCTTGTTCAATACCAATTTACTGTCACTATAAACACTTATCAGATAACACTTTTCACTATAAACACTTAATAATTCTCTGCATTATTTTGGATTACAGCTTTTGAAAGGCATTTGATGTTGATTTTAGACTCTCTGAACTCACGGCTCCAAATCCACCAAACAGCACTGCATATTGACTACTCGGAGTTTGGTTCATCTTTCAATAGATCATCTGGTCGCAACTGCTGATTGCTGCACAATATATGGCTGCCATTCAGCAGGTTGAAATAGCAGAGAAGAGGAAACAAGCGAGAAACTAACTCCCAGCCATATTTGTCCAGTGTTCGAATTTACATGTTGATGGCCAACAGCTAAATGTTTAATATTAATTATTAAGAATTACTAGGATTAAGAATTACAAATGTATGCTAATTACCTAGCATTATAGAAAAATATGTGCTAATTTCTTACTTATGATGTACATTGTAATTGCTCTGCTGCCCTTCCCCGTGACAAATCACTGCTACTACAGAAAGGATAAACTGTAAGCTACGAAGTTAACAAAACCCTGCATTTTGATAGGTAACAGCACTTGACACTTTTGAATTCGTCAATTGCCAAAATGTTAAAGTTTAAAAAAAGTTTTTTTTCAAATTAGGTCTGAATTAGATATGATTTAAATTAAGTCAGAAGGAATGTCAAATATCTGAGTTGTTGGATAATCTGGTTTTTACTGTTTTGTAAAGGTTCGAAATTTATGTAAATCTACGCATCATTCCAGTTAAATATATCATAAGTTAGTTTTGAGCCCTCAAGTATAATTCACTTGTCATGGTATGTATGTTGCATTAACTTTCCAAATTTAACAAATCTTTTCTTTAAAACTCAATTTCTTCTTTTTTCAATTCTAAATATAACTCGTAGTACTTTAGCAACTCTGTTTATTCAATTAAAATTATTTTTCATCGCAGTAACATTTCCACCTTAATTGATGAATTGATTTTTAAGTATATATATTTTTTCTTTTAACCATTAATTGTCAGAGCTTATCTCTTTGGGGAAGGTGCATCTTGACTTCATATCATTGTCTGATCTTTTAAAAAAGTTCTTGCTTTTTTTTCCCCCAGCTTTGTACCTTTAATCTATTGAGATTTTAAGATGATAAAAATTTTATTTTCTACCTCAGAAAAACAGGTGTGATACACCTCAGGGAAAATCTGGTAAACTCAAGTAATTTAAAATTAGCTGAGGAAACTCCAGAAAAATAAAATCTACTAAAAACTTGAAAAAATTTAAATTTTATGACGATATTTTTTAAAATATATTTATATATGCAAATTGAAAAAACAAAACAAAAAACAGTTCTACCTGATTTCTTACAAAATTGTTTATTTTGCCATGCAATTATCAGAGATGCCAACTTGCTCCGTAGAGCAAATATATATTTTAAAGTGGTAATTTATCAATTGTGATTCTTGGTTTAATAAATTCAATTTAGTAGATTTTAATCCACCACTATTTCTGAATAATTCATAAGCTTATATAATAAACCACTTTATAGTACTTATATCATGCTATAGCTTTTAAAAAGCAAGCAAAAATAGTCAAATATTTGCTTTGTAGTTATTTACCGTTATTATAATTATTTTGTCGTGTCCGGAGCAGTTGGCATCTCTGTATAATTTGAGATTATTTCTGTTGATACAGCAATCTATTGGTGAGAAGATGTTTTCCATTATTATTGGAATGAAAGAGGATATTCAGACGATGAAGATATTATTCATGGGCCAGAGTGTGACTCAAGTTGTAATCATGAAAGCATCAAGAGGTTAGCAGATTTAAACTGGTTGAGAACTAATCGATGAGATGGATCTAGAAATGATACTTATTACAAAGAAGGGTCTAAAAACTGATTTAGGTCATCAAATGACATTCAGAAATATTGTGGTAGTCATGGAATATAGAATTTGAAAAAGATATACTTTGCTTTAGTTGGTAGGAATGAATATTCTGGTAAAGTAACCAGAAATGAAGTTGGCATGGTGCAAGAAGATAAAGCAAATTTAATTGAGTGCAATGTTCCAAAAAGCTACAAAGAAGCAGTTGTCAAGAAATTGTGAAGAATGAAAGAATGCTTTGAAAGCGGAAATTGAAAAGATGAAGAAAAAAAGTGTGGTCATTACAAAAGTAGATGGATGTACTGTCTAAAAACGAATGAATCAAAATTATGAGACTTTCTCACTATTTGTAACTCAGGGGTGATTGTATTCTGCGTGTACCTCGGAATTCCGAGTTTTTCGTATCATCCTTCAGGGTCTAAAAATTAGGAAGAGGCATGTGATTTTCCCCCGAATTTCGTGAAATCTCAAGTCTATTGGTAAGCGACTTCAGTGAATCACAAATTTATAAGTTCCGCAGTGGACTGATCGTTAAGACTCAGTTCCCAGCAGATCACCAAAGTCAAGTATCACTGTATGCGATTGGTTGACCACTTGAATCAGTCTGCGTAGGGACCGAGGGTATGCAGTATTGGGTCCTCGTTAAACTGTTCGGCCGTAAAGTGCTCAACTTCGCGTGCAGGTCGTCGGGCTACCGAAGCGGGGGGGGGGCATCCCCTCCGCAGAGGATCAAAATTGTAACGGCATGTCTTCGGATCATCCTCCGAGATGTTTCCCACACCGTCGCCAATAGCCCATTGTGCAGCTCTAGTGCGACGTAAATGAACTACTACAGCAACAACACAAATTTATAATCCGGCAAAATTTTCCTGGAGCTCCGCAAACTATTTTAATTTTGAAACTTTGCTAAATCTCGTTGATGAGACGTTTGCGTATATATGATTCTTCCGCCAATTGGCGGAGATCCACCGTTTTGATCCCTTTGTTGGACAGATTTTCGCCTTTCTGGGTGTTTGGAACTGCGCTAGAATCCCCTAATATCGCGATTCATATTCGTACCATATTAACATCTGAAGTAAGCGAAGATAGCTCCTTCGAGATACTAATATTTTATCGAACATATTTACATTTATATACAATTTGTTTTGAATTACAAAAACATCATCACGGCAGGTTATGGGAGAAAATACTGACAGGCTGCCATGTGCGTGCTGGTATTTATACAATTCTAAGAATAGGACGTCATAACTCTTATTTCAGTTCACTTAAAAAATAAGTAAAAACACAATTGATTAAAGACAAACAGATAACAATATGAAATAAACTTGATTTTACGATGAGCGGCGAACCCATCACCACACATCAAACAACGATTTTCGTTTTTACCCTATTTATAAGTTACACGTTTTGATTCCCATACACAATTTAAAAATCGTACGTCGCTATTCGCATTTACGCTATTTAAAAATGCAATATATCAATGTGCATATACATATTTTTAAAATCAATATTGCAATTTGTGATCACACGTTTTTAAAATCCATTTACGCAATTCAAATTCACGTGATATTAAAATCCAATATCGCTATTCTTTAGAGCTAAGCTTTTTTTAAAAAAAAATTAGTTACTATATATGAAGTGTGATATACTGCATCAATAGGTAATTTAATCATGAATCTTAGTTTAAAATTTTTTATTAAATATGAAGCATATATATAGACTGATATGGAGTTTTTGCACATAAAATTTTCAGGGTTTTTCTCTTTCATAATCATACAATCATCACTAGCAGATATAACGCTAGGCTTGTCGCGCAGGAAGTTAAGCAACAACTGACTATTGATTATTGTGAAGTGTATAGTCCAGTGGTAAATTTTTCCCTAATAAGAAAATTTTTGTAGGCTAAATGACCTTGGTGCACTGTTAAGTTGATATGAAGTGTGCATATTTATATGCAAACTTGAATGAAAAAATTGGCACAACCTGAAGGTTTTGTAGAAGAGCCATCAAAAGTGTGTAAATTAAAAAGAGTAAATATATGGATTACATCAACAAGGAAGTGAGCGGTACTCTGAAGTAACTAGTGTATTGTATGACTTAAAAACTTGAAAAATTAGACTGATGCAGTGGAATATTTACAGAAGATGTGTTGCTATTGTTATATGTTGATGATACCGTTATATTTGAAAAAAGTCAAGAAAACATGGATCTAATTTTAAAAGAGTTGAATTAAGATTTTGAATTAAAGATTTTGGGAGAAACAAGGAAATGTTTAGGTATAGGAATTGAGAAGAGTAATGATCATTTAGTAATCCACCAGAAAGAATATATAGAGAATACACTGAAGTATTTTAGAAAGTGGTACAAAATACAAGTAGTGTCATTGCGAATAGCAAAAGGATTAACTTGTCTTTGCAGGATTGCCTACAAACAGAAATAGAGCTGAAATGGAAAATATTCCATTCCGTAGTGTTCATGGATGTGTGTATTTTATAGCGAGTAGAACAAGGCCTGAAATATCTTATGCTATTAACATTTTATCACAGTATCACGAAAATACTGGTATCAAGCATAGGCAAGCTCTACCGAAATTATTAGAGTATCGTATCTGCAATATAGAAAGGAAAATAAGCTAAAACCTCTGATTTGTCAATGAAGTTCTACACGCATTCGGACCTTGTATCAAACAGAGTATCAATAGGAAGAATTGAATATAATGGTGATATTCATATCCTGTGGAAAATCTTTAAACAGAAAAGTATTTAAATTTCCTACCATGGAGACTGACTATATCTCTTTATCCGAGTCAGCCAAGGAGTTAGTGCAGCAAAAAAAAATGTGCTAACCAATAAAAAATTCAAATTCGACATGCCAAGATGTGAATTGTTTTGTGATAACAGTGCTACTATTGATTTTTCTAAATCTAAAGTTAAGTACTCTCGAAGCAAGCACATTGATGTAAGTTACCATTTTGTGCGACATTGTGTTAAAGACAAATTCATAGAATTGAAATATGTTAGAATTTTGAACAATACAGTGGACAAAATCTGTGGTTAAGGAACATATGAGATCATTTTATAATACAATATATTTCAAGACTCATTAACTCAAGGTCAAATTAAGTCTTTTCCTATTTTTAAAAATACTAAGTTATACTGATTTTTTGACACAGCAAGGGAAAAAGGGGGGGTTGCGAATTTCGATATAATATTTTATTTACGTCGTAGTAGAGCTGCACAATGGGCTATTGGCATCGGTCTGGAAGGCTTCCTTGAGGATGATCCGAAGACATGCCATTGCAAATTTGATCCTCTGCAGAGGGAATGGCTCCCCTGCTTTGGCAGATCGACGACCTGAGCTCGAAGTCGAGCACTTTACGGTAGAACAGTTTAACGAGAACCGATACCGCGCATCATCGGTCCCTAAGCAGACTGATCAAAGTGATCATCAACCTGCTTACTGACCGCAGCCAGTGATGCTTGACTTCGGTGTTCTACTGGGAACTGTGTCTTAACGATCAGTTCACTACGGGACCGGAAGTGGACTGATCATATTGCGAATTTTGGAAAATATTTGATAATTTCTCACCGAGGTGAGAGATGAGTAAATTAAATCTCTTTTCTGACCGAAGGGGAAAAAAATTAAACCGTCATTTGATCTTATCTTTATTGCTCCAAGAAAAGTGTCCTTTCTATAACTAACTTTCTCACCCATGGTATGGTATGTCTTCATGGTCTGAATTTCACGCACAAATTTCTTCCGTGGCAATTTTCTGAGGATTTTTTTCTTCAAAATTGATAATAAGAAACTGCACCTCCGCACTTACCTTTGAGTCGCGATGGCTCAGGGGATAGATCGTTAACCTTCCAATGAGGTGATCCGGACTCGAATCCCAGCGATTGCTGGTCGATACGAAATCCGCACCCGGCTTGCACTGACCAAAGTACTGACGTGAAATATCCTCAGTGGTAGACGGATCGTGGGTTAGAGTCCCTTTGTCGTTAGGCTAACAGTAGGAGGTTCTCGTGGTCTTCCTCTCCATGCAACGCAAATACGGGTTAGTTCCATCAAAAAGTCCTCTACGATGGCAAATTCCTCCCACTACTTGATCGAGGAGTCTTCTTGTCTTTTGGATTGTGTTCAAAATTATAAGTCTACGTAATTGAACATTAGTAGTCGTAAACACAAAAATTGTGTCGGCTATTGAACGATTGTTCTAAAATATAAAAACCCCACAGAGGAGCTCAATTTTAGACTTCAAAAGGAAATCACAAGAAAGTCGAAATAACTTATTGGTCATTTTGTCATAAGAGCTTTGCTTGATGTCCTCACTAAAATATTTTTTCTCACGAGTCATCTAGTCCCGTTTTTGGTGAGTTAAGAAAATATTTATATACTTTTTTTTAAATATCAAATTTTTTGCATGTATAATTCATGCAATAATTTAACATTGTGTTATCTATAAAAGTTCAATATTTGAATTATTTGAGTCTTATATTTTTAAAGAAGTTCTTTTAAAGCTTATTTAAGAGAATATCACTAAATTTTAAAATTTTAAAAAATGATTTTTTTTTGATGGATGGTCTAGGTTAAAGTTATAGGTCATGAAGAATTTTAAAATTATCAGTTTCTGCTAACTTTTAATTTGTTTAAGATAATTAAAATTACTATAATTTATTTTAAAATTATTGATCTATACTTTGCTTTTAGACTTAATGCTGGAAAATATATTCACTTCAAAGATTTTATTATTTTCAAGAACTAATGCGTAGTTTATGCATAAGAAGTTTATAATTGTCATTAACTAGATCACGTCGCAAAGTTACAGTCATTTTAATCTTTAACTAATTTGTATAGATATATTGGATAAAATGAAACGATTAATGTTCGCCGACTCGACGTGCGTTGAGGGTAAAAACAGAAATATTTTTAAATGATTGTTATACGAGAGACAGTCAAAGTGCAAATAGGAGAAAATTATTTATGTTTTATTAACGAAAAAAGTGGTTTTTACTTATTCGAAAATCTTGAAACATTTTAAATAGACTATTATTTTCCAGTTTGAATCAAATTCTGCAGATTTCAATAAATATCTTGCAATTTATTAACTACGTAATTGGACAACAAAAGCACACTTTTTCTAATAGTTGACTTAATGAACAATACCGCCAGTTATTCCGAGAGTGTCTTTAATTTTCTGTAAAGAAAAAGTTAATATACTTTTATTATGTTAAAAACGCGTTTCCTACTACTTTTACAGAATATGTTCTCTCTATTTTTAAATCAGTCTCGAAAACATCTGATAGATAGCGCCACTTTTGATGCGCATTAATATTTTCTCATTCCCATGGCTAAAAAATTCATATAAGTCAGTAGCGTCATCTAGGGAAAATTTGAAATATGACAAACTATACTTGATTTATTTTTCCTTCCAAGAGATATCTAGTTTAGCATTAATTGAAGAGAAGTAAACTGGAGGGAAATTAATAACTATCAACAGTCAAGAAGAAATGTTTCAAAATGTTTAATTGAAATTAAAGGACTTGAAATAACGGGAGGTTCCATTTTTGAGGATATTTTTCTGAGAAAGGATTCTTAAGAATTATTTTATTATTAAAAGGAGCGTCGGAATGGGAGGTCGCTGTGACCTCTTAAAGGCTTTCACTTATTAGAAAATTTTTCTTCGACAAAACTTAATTTTCTCTATTTAGAAAACATAAGTGAAATTATGATCTTACTTTATTTAAATTTATTTGGAGTAATTAAATTGTAAATGGTTGGTGAGCAATAAAAAGACTTTAATGTAATTATAATAAACTATAAAAAATAGCAATTAAAAATTGGGGAAGCTCGCTCGGAAGAGTTTGAATTTTCTGAGCTAGTGAGCTCTTGTGATTATAAAAGAAATTGAACGTTTATCAAACTTGAAGGAGGACCTTCGATGAAAAAATATTAATTCCAACAGCGAACTATCAATAGTAATTTATGGATTTCTGTTAGCACGCAGGTTTTATTTTACTAATTAACAGAAAAAATCGTTTACTATATTCGTATGTACTTTATTGTTGTTCACTTCTTAAATTTCAACAAATAAATATATTTTAAATATGTTCGGCAAACTTTTTGTTTATTTTTCACTCGTTTTCTTTTAAAAAATTTTTTTTAACTACTGAAACTATATTTTCATTTTAAAGCACGATTCTCAGAATGCTTATTTTATTTCTGTCCGGCATTCTATGAAATTATCTGTTTATTAAATTATCTGTTATTCGATTCGTGGGAGAGTGAATAATTAATAGACTAGAATAAAAGACAAGTCAAGCCCCTTTTAAACCAGGGATCTCATGGAGGTTAAGAGGCTTTGTTTTGATTTGCGTTTTCTTGTATTTAACAAACTTTTGATGATATATTAACATTTGACAGCACTCTATCTTTCAGAAAATATTAAAAGGTTTTGTTTTATTAGAATAGGAGAAATGATGAGATTTGAGTAATAATTGGTAATTTTTGTATCAAAAATCTAAAAACAGAAGAATGTATAATAGTAAACTACCTTTAGGAAAATGCTGATTGCAGAATTGTATTAGTTTAATTTTTATCAGAAATTAAAAAAATGTAAAATAATCTAAAAAAATATACAATTATGTGTCTTCAATTTGAACAATATATATGTATTCAAATTATTTAACATCTTTTCTTCAAATTCAATTTGATTATTGAAATGCATTTAAATTATTTAAGATTTTTCTTTAAGTTGAATTCGATACTATAAATGTATTTAGAACTGGGTAAACATAACAAGAGTGAATTCTACTTTAGCTATTTTTCGATTTAAGTTTCCATTTCGGTGCGAATTTTTGTTTTGAACTTATGTAGTTGCATTTAATAAACTCAATAATTGAAGAAAAATTAAAAGAATAAATGAAAAAGAAATTGTAAGGGCACTTTTTTGATGCGAATTCCTATTTTTGTTTCTAAATATATGTATGTCATTATAACTTTATTTTGAAGGCTATTTTAATTTTTGAACGGATGAAATGTGAAGCGATCGGGAAAAATATTACATTGTTAGAATTTTCATTCTAAAATTATGGTAAAATAATCGGCAGCAGTCTGTCCATCCGATTAACCGTAAAGTTTACGATAAATAATATTTTTCTCCTTTACGATTTTAAAACCATTTACCACTAGTATGGTTATGAAATCATGAATACGAAACCATGCGGTACCATGGTTTCAAAACCGTAAGAAAAGAAATTTAACTGGACATAGGAGCTAGGCTTCTTGTTAGATGATGAGCATCAGAGAGTGCAGGGCACAAATTCTTCATGTGTGTTAAAGGGAATGGAGGTGTTAACGCTAGGACACGAACCCCTGTTCTGTCGGTCATAAGATTGACAGATTAGCTCTCCCGGCTATAATATGTAAGCAGTTGCAAGAAACTAAGTTGCTTCATTGCGCGGGCTTAGTTGGTGCAATAAAATTCTTATTTAACCGTTTTAGGTAAAAATAGTAATAAACGATTTTTCTGACTGTTAATAGTTTCATTACCATCTTTTTTATGGTTATTTGACTTTTTTGTTTAAATATGGTAAAATAACAATTAAATAGATTGTCATGTAACCATTTTTTCCGAGAAATTTCTAACAGTGCAGTGCCGGGGGTTTTGTGAGTAATACCGGACCGGTATAAAGAAATATATCCATATCTCAAATTAAGCTTTTTAGAGTTAATAATTTCTAAATACATTTTTTGAATATTAATGATAAAATATGTGTTATATTATTAACTATATTTTCATTATTTATTCACCGTTCAATTATATTTTCATAAGTTTATACATATGATAAATAAATTTTTATAACATAGAAATAAGACATAAGTAAAATCTAAATAATTAAAATAAAAAGGAAAATATAAATGTGTTTTTTCTCTTACTCATTCGGAATATTTCAATATTATTACTTTAATTAACTGTAACTTTACTTACATTTATTTATATTGTGATTTGAAGGAGGCGTTTCATTTGTTGGTTTAAATTTTGTACCTTTTAGGTGTGATTCCTTTTCAAATTTATGGTGCTTTTAAATTGTGGTAAAAGCTATTTTTTTTGTCTTTTCATCAAGGGGCCTCGGGGCACTGTTAGTTTTGGTTAAATCCACTAACAACAGAAAGGCTCCTGCGTGTGTGCAACATAAGAAGAAAAATGCCCCCTGATGAAATACTGTTCTGCAAACACACATTTATATTTTCATTTTTATTTTAATTATTATGATTTTATTTGTGTCTTATTTCTATTTTATATAAAACAAATTTGGTTTCAGCTGCCTTGTACGCTTCTCCAATTTGACATAATTATTTAATGTTTCAATGTGTTTATTTACTTCTTATGTATCAATATTGTTATGAAAGTAAATTGAATTGATTTTATGATGAAATTTTTATAACCTAATTTTAAACATAACGATAGTATTTTTGCAAAACACGCGAAAGCCGTCTGTGATGGAGGTCCCTTGGCAGAAATGTAAATACTGAAATCAATAAAGCTTATCATCTTTAAAAGAGTGGTATTTTTGAGGGGATATTTATTTAAAATATTTTATACAAATTTGTCGTTTCCAAACTGTTAATTGGAATACTTTTGATATTTTAGATGGGCATTTTGTAATATTTGATACTATTTTATATTACTTATATTGAAATAAATTTTGTTTGGGGATATTTTTCCAGTCAAATTTATTATATTATCAATGCACATATATTGTATTATCAGATATTATATTATATTATCAGAAGCACATTTCCGAGTTGTTGGAGTAGAACAAGAATCTTTTCTGTGATGGGTTATATTTCGAAATCTTTTTTTTTTTAAACAAGCTTTCCTGCCAAGTTCGTTGTAATTTCAAATCAAAAAATATATAATACGAGAGAAATCAGTGGATTGATTGAACTAAAGCACAAGTTTTATATTATTTCTTATTACTAAACATACCAACACTTAAAAAATACCTATTTCTACCATAGCCTGTCAAATGTCCGGACTTAATGTTTCTTGATTGAATGTATAAAATATTGATGTTAGGAAGGAAGTAAACAAAATAACTTTATTATAATTAAACAAAATTGTATATTGCCAATTTTTATGTATTACTAACACAGAGAACCAGAATTTTTAATTCATTGCTCTACGCATTTTTTACATATACAGGATGTATCCATTGTACATTTTCCGCAAACATGTTTTTCACATTTAGAACAAATTTTGATGGTTTTATTACCGTTGCAATGTCCTATTTGGGAATGTCTTACGTTGATAAGAATCTTGCTACTTACCGAAACTTTTAGTTTTTGTCACTTTTTTTTACTCAAAAATGCCACTCTAAAATTTTAGGTACTTGCTAGAAATTTGAATTACAGTTGTTCTGATTTAACCAATTACGCAACAGTTTTTGCAGAAA
This sequence comes from Parasteatoda tepidariorum, assembly GCF_043381705.1. NCBI lineage: Eukaryota > Metazoa > Arthropoda > Arachnida > Araneae > Theridiidae > Parasteatoda > Parasteatoda tepidariorum. Next base: position 14,120,460 of record NC_092215.1, on the reverse strand, counting down.
TGAGCAACTAATCGAATGCAATACGTTGAACACTCATTACATTGTAATTTCTGATCCGATAACCTCATAAAGCAATAAACTGTTCTGTATGTCAAATGACTGGTTGTGGTAGGAATAGGTATACGACAAGTTTTATTCGAAAAAACCAAATACGAAAAAACAATAATAATGGAATATTAACTGTATATAATGGTTAGAAAAAGTCATGAAGTCAAATGTGCAAAAGCGATGTAAGTTGATTTGCGCATTTTCGATGCAAAAGTTCTTAAACGGTCATTTGATCGGTTATGGTATGTTTAGTGTTAAGGGATATTTTTTAACACCTTTTTCAGTGGGGTTATTATTTGATCATTTTGCATCTTTTTTATATCCGAAAAAGATGTTTTACGCAACGTATTCTTATTTTTTGTGTTTGCAGTGTTAAAAAGTCTCTTTTCAAAGAAGATGGAATTGAGGCATATCTTTAATTCTGGTAGAACAATTAAATTCTTTGGTAATTTGATAAGTTTTATATAACCACTTCACTTAATCAACCCAATTCTCTTGTTTCTCTTTCTTCCCTTCTTTCTTTTTTTTTTCTATTTTGTCAACTGTTAACAACACAAACTCTTATAAAATGTTCTGTGGAAAAGGCACTAAGCAAAGTTAAACTTGTCTTCGTCATGCTTGAGGATTGGTATTCTCACAGGATAACGGAAAAAAGCACGGAAAAAAAGCTGGAAAAAAGAAGGCAACGGAAAGATAAAACGTCAGAAAAAAATCACAGGAGAAAGGGATAGGACACATCGCAAAACAAAATGTGGCTTGCTTTAATTAAATAATTTAAAATTAATATGTTAGACTAAGTTTGAAGCTTCCGAAAAAGATCTTTTTTTAATACTTTTATTTATATCCTCTTATATGAGCTTTAAAAATTTTCTAATACCAATAATTACACTTATGTTGTGATACAATTATATAGAATAATACTTTCTAAACGGGTGATTTTTGTAAAGGAGTTGTATATTATCATGAAATATTTCATCATTTTTGTAAATATTTTTAATTTGTCTTAAGATTAGCATAGTCAAAGTGAATTGCTATTTAATACATAATGTAGGATCATTTGTATATATTAAAAAATATAAAATGTACAAAAATTCCTATCCACTAATTTCAAATTATTTCTAGCATGTAATTTTTTTAAATGTCTAGTTTCATTTAAATAAAAGTTTAGTTACTTTAAATTTGGACTTAACGGCCTGAATCGAGCTATTCGTTAAATTTATATAATTGTGTGTTTGTTTTGCATTGCGATCTTATGGGTACTTTTTTATCTAGTGTTTTTTAGCCATAATTCTCTTCCCAGTGTTAATTTTGATTTCTGAAAATAGCGTTTTACAAAACATTTATAACTACGAATCTAATTGAGATAGATTAGACATAGCTATAGACATAGATATAACTAAAAATTGTTATTTAAATAAACATTTTTTAAAGTGATTTTGCTGTAATTGTCATATTCAAGAGAATTATAAAATTATAAAAATTCGATATTTTGAACTAACTGAAGGAGACTGAGGATTATATATATTAGGGAAACTTAAAATTTCTAAAAAATTGTCATTTTTCAAAGTGTCAAAACTTTTTCAAAAATGAATCAATTTTCATAAAAGTTTCAGGATATTATGTTCAGGTCTTCTACTTTCACCTAAAAATTACTAATTTAATTTATCTCAATTTTTTGCAAAAATGTGCACATTTGAACAAAGCAATTTGTTTTTTGAAAAAAATTTTCTACAAGTTATATACAAGTTGCTAACTCCTGGCAAAATTTTTTGCTTAAAAATTATTATTTACAAATTGAAGTACAAGTCACTAACTTTAAAACACGCTTAAGTAAATGACTTTACGACTCTTTTTTGACCGAGATATGAGATTTTGAAAATTTTTTGTCATTTATGGTTAAAAGTGAGTTGTGGCAGTATTTTTGGTGAAAATGAGATTTCAATTGGATTGAATGAAATCGATATCAAAATTTTATATTAAATTTTAATTGTTTATTCAAATTATATAATAAATTACTTATATAATAAAATGTTTATATTTATACTCGAAAGTATAAATATTTGGTTTTAACTAAATTTTTTTCATCGCAAACATCAAGCAAATGACTTTGAACTAAAAAAATTTTTAAGTCATGAATACTGGTCAAAATGAAGATCAAATTCTTCAATTTGCTAGTAGAGCTGCAATAGCAATTTTTTCTACAACATTTTTATTGCGTGAAATTGTTAGAATTTTTTCAAAAGTGTGCTTCTTACATTTTTTATTATATTGAATGTATGGTCATATTAAAATTTTTTGTCTTTTTATGTTAATTGTACTTCTAACATTGTATATATATATATATATATATATATATATATATATGGGTCTTTCTCACGAAAACTGTCATTTTTCAGTTCATTAAAATCCCAAAAAACTAAAGTGAATAAAAGGCTCTGAAGCTTTATGTATAATTATAGAAATATGTAATGGCATTATAAAGAAAGTATATAT
>NC_092215.1:14035341-14117457 GCF_043381705.1 Parasteatoda tepidariorum | reverse complement strand
TAGATAGATATATATATATATAGATAGATAGATAGATAGATAGATAGATAGATAGACAGAGAGAGAGAGAAAGCTTTGGAAGAAAATCATTATTATATTTTTTAGATGGGGCTGCAACATGAGAAGCTTCAACACTTTTTTAAATTTGATTTCTTCATCGAAATTCTCCTACTTAATTTATTATTCAAAATTAAACGCTTTCCCACACTTTACCATTCATATCTTGCCTTTTTAATCTCTGTTTTTGGATTCAAGGATTCTCTTTATGAGTGTATGATCCATATTATTCTCTCGCGCAATCTAACAGAAAATTTATTTATTTTTAACTGTAAATATACACAGAATAATAGTTTTTGTCATAAATAGTTTATCAATTAAAGAGTAATGTTTCAGTAGGTTAATCTTTTGATCAGTAAAAAAAAATTAAGGAAAAATTATAAGGTATTTCCATTTAACATAATTTTTTAAAAGTAACTAATTGAAGAAATATTATTTGTATGTTATTTTATCACAAAGCAACAAATGTAATTCTTGAAATTACTATTTTCCATTAACTTCAGTCATTATATTTTTAATAATTTTTTAAAAAAAATATCTAATGTGATTTGAATAAATATTTAATTTCATTAAGGTCTGGCGAATTGTATCGGTGGTTGAATTTATATAATTACTGACAGGGGTCCTTTTTTTCCAATGCTTTTTCTCCAGGGGAATTTCTTCTGTTTTTTTAATTCTTAGAATAGTTTCTTTCAGTTAAGTTAATATGAAGGATATATATATAAATTATAAATTAAATCCTTTTTATCAAATCCCTTTCTTTTTTTTTGCTGGGAAAAAAAACGAATGATAACAACCAAGATATCCCTCGTGTATGATACACTTAAAACTTTACTGGATTTAGAATTCTTTTTGTATTAAAATTAAGTACAGGAATTCGCAAATAGAAATACTGGAGAAAACACTGCTCTAATGAAAAGCATTTTGTTCAATTGAAATTGAAATACATCACTTCCCCTTCTCTGGGGAAAATGATTTTTTCTTGAAATTCAAACAGGATACTGAAGGTGGCATCTACGGAGAAAAATTTATTACTTCTCTTATTCCTTTTTTTTTTAACTCCTTTAATTTAAAGAAAAAAAAGAAGAGGCCACGATTTTCAGAGTCATTGATTATATGAATCGTGCTCTAAAAGTGATTAACTCTTTCATTCTTAATTCTGCTAAGCACTGAAAGTTTCAATCGAATCAATTTCCCACATTCTAAAACTTAAAAAGTTCCCATAGAGATGATGTTTTAATAATAAAAATAAACTGAAATTATCTAATAAACTCGTCAAAGAAAAGATTGCCGATGAAGATTAAATTAAAGAGATTTGATCGAAAATTGCCAATTGCTGTTCAGAAATTTGTAAAAAGTGAGTAAAAATCAAAGAAATCAGTTCCATTACATCTCTATAAAACCACTTAAAAACAAGAATAATTTAAGTCGAACCTGATTCGTGGTTCATTTAATTCTAGACCTGGTGCAATGTTTCTGTGTAAAATTAGAATTCATGAAAGCTACCGATCAAAAATAATAAAATTTGCATGCTGTACCCAAAACATAACTTAACTATTTTTAGTAACAAATCGTTACGTTTTATATCTACTTTTTCGTCTATAATACTATTTGCTACTCTCGTAGCAGTTAAGAAAATGTGGTACTGTATTTCTTATTTTTATATAAAACAGTTGTTTTAGGTTCTTTGCTGTTTATTATTTTATTTTAAGTAATTGCTCAAATATTTTTGAATGTTACAATTTGGTGAGCAAGCAAGCTAATTAAGTAACCGGTTTCCTAAATTCACTACTTGCCGATCCTGAGAAAATAATTAATCTTTAGTTCTTATTGCGAAAATATTACCAAAAGACAATTTAGGAATTTGAATGAAAGGTTTAAATCATTGAAACATTTCAGATGTAATTTTTAATGTCTGGTATATATAGGATCATTTGTATATANTATATATATATATATATAATCTAGTCAGAATTCAATAACTAATGAGCTAATTATGGTGTATTTCGGGTTTTATTGTTGTGTGCTCTTATTTTTCCGTTAATTATTGAGTAAATAATTTTTAAATACTAAACAAGTATTGAAAAGAAATTTTTAGTGCAAATTTTCATGAATTTTGGATTCAAATTAACATTCCTTGATCTTGCTGACTTGTATGTAAATAATACTTCTGTTTCCTACTAAAACGCTGATTACAAAGTAAAATGTACGAGAAATCTGAAGTAAAACCAGCATTAATTCAAAAAATATATTTATTTTCAATATTAGTTTTAAGAGTTAGAAGATTTTTATCGGTGAAACTAAAAAATAAGGTAATTTTGAAAATGTGATATATTCTTTTTCTTTTAACTTTATTGTATGTAAGCAAATAATTTTATGAAATTCTAAACAAAAACTACATTTAATATTTACATTATGAAAGAGTAAGTTCTAGATTACAAACATCTCATTTAAATTTCTAAACTTAAAATTTACATTTGCTTCCAAAGCTAAATAAATGAGATGCATAATCGATTTCACTTTTTACCGTTATTCCTTATTCCTAAATAAATTGAAAAATTTATCTCTTCTAAAATAAGTAAATATTTACAGCTTCCAAATCAAACAAAGCATCAAACTTAGCTTTCCATACACTAAAAAAAAGACCAATTGAAATGGGCATTCATTTTTAAGTTAGAATGTTTAAACAGATCTGGGGAATATACACTGTTTATTTACTTATTAAATATGGCAACATCAAAAATTTTTGACTCTATAGGTAAGCAAATTTTATCCCCTTTAAGTAGCTCTTGGGAAATAATATTTTCTTTTCCGGAAAGAAGCAAATATTTTGTCAGATTTAATGACTTATTAACAGCGATATTTTAATTTTCAATTTAGCAAACATACAAGATTTTTTACACAAATATTTGAAAATTTATTGGCATTTTCTGAAATTTCAAATTTTTGGCATTGAAAACGAGCATACGAATTGTTCAAGAATACACTTTAAGAAACTTTTCATTCATCTTGATTGAGATGAACACAAAATTCTTCTCTATTTTGCTCTACGTTTCCAATATGTGTAAAAAAAATAGTTGTTCTTACATAAAAAAAAAGTTGTTCTTACATCAAGAAAAAAAAAATAGTTGTTCTTACATCAAAAAAAAAAAAAAAAAAGTTGTTCTTACATCAAAAAAAAAAAAAAAATAGTTGTTCTTACATCAAAAAAAATAAAAGAATTATGAATGAGTGAACCGCGCACTCAATTGTAAAATTTTTTTTCTGGTGAATGAGTTACATTAAGAGAGAATTTTCGTATCTTTATTGTAAATTTTGCTAAACAGGGTTTCCAAAAGGTATCGAAACGGTTACATATTTCGAGAAATAAGTTCAAAAATCACATTAGCAAAATTCGCATTTAATAAGTGACCATTGTATCATTGAATGGGAAACGTCTGTTTTTTTCAATATGTCTATTTTAAACAATTTGTACCAATTTTTCATTTCGTTATTACAGCGCTATGTGTGAAAAAAATTGCAGATCAAATTAAAATACTACGTTTTTCAGGAAAATCTGAAATTGAAATAATAAAAGCCGATTAAAGATTTCTCTTTAAGATATTGAAGTTGAGCCTTGTTGCCATAGGGTAAGGATAGGGGAACTGAAAATCATTGATTGCATTTTTAAGGATATTTCATTTCTTTTTATTAATGCGTAGTTCTTCAGACGTTTTCCATATTTTTCGAATGTCAATGTAGTGGCTAAGGCATCGCTGGTGGAGAGGTCATGAGTTCCATCCTTGTAACCAACTAAACAGCACAGTGGGGTATTTCTAGAGTTGGGTACTGATTCGGTAATTTGAATCAGGGATCGGTGATTCGAATTACCAACTTGCAATTTATTCAAATAGGTTGATTTTATCGGAATAGATTTAAATTATAATGAATTATTGTTTTTTAAATTTTTGTTCACAGAGATGCTAGGTTAAAAAATTTCTTCCCAAAACTTAGAGATTCTTACGCATTCAGTATTAAGGGATTAAGACTTTCCATTCAAGGAATGACTTTCCATTCAATGAGTATAAAATTGTATGTTTGATCGCAAGCCTGCGAATCTCGCAGTATTTCAGAAAATAAAAATTTGCGATAGCCAATTTGTAAAAATGACCACCAGGCATCACTTGTCCGAAGAACTGCTATCTATTGGAAGGCAGTCAGAAGTGTCCCAATGGCTAAACGTGAGTCCTTCTGTGGTTCATAACCTTTGGCAACAATTTCTAACCACAGGTTTGGCAACCAGAAGTATCAGCCAAGGACAGTCAAGAGTCACGACGGGAACGAATGAAAGATATTTATCGTCATATGCACTAAGAAATAAATCAGCTCAGATCCTCTCTAGGTGCAGCCACCGAAAATGGGTGTTAATGTCTACTGTGCGTAGCAGACTACATGAATATGGTTTGTTCACTTGATGACCAGCCATTTGTGCACCAATTTAGCCACTCCATAGAAGGGAACGTTTGAGGTGTGTGGAGCAACATGTTCACTTTACGGATGACAAATGGAGGGCTATTTTCTTCACAGATCACAAGTTTAGTCCACAAAGCGATAGTAGCTCTTGTTTTGAGTCTGGATCCCGATATCATCCATCGAACCTTCGTGAAAGAGATGCGTACCAAGGAGGCAGAGATGTTTTGATCGTTGATAGTGTCCTTGATGTTTATGTGCTCACTTCTACTGGTGCAATGGGTAATAATTTCGTGGTACAGGACGATAATGCACGTCGCACAGCGTTTGCATCGTGGATGGTTACATTTAGCAACAAACAATTGAGCTCTTGGAAAGACAGCTCTATCACCGGACTTGAATCCTGTTGAGGATGTTAGGGATGCTTTAGAAAGACATGCTGCTGCTCTCGATTGTCCTCCTCAGACCATTGCCTGGCTAGCAACTGTTTTGCAAGAACAATGGATCACACTTCCAAAGGAAATGGTAGACCGCATAACTGAAAGCATCACTGTAGGTGCTGTAATGCTGGTAGAGGTGATTATTCTTCATACTAAATGTACTTTTTCTATTCCAACCTTAAAAATCTGATTTATTCATTTCATACTGTATGATAATTTTTATAACACCATAATTGTCTGGTTAGTGCTTTTTTAAGTTATTTTATTTAGTTGTTCTATGCGTTATTTTTTGAGTTATGGTCATTTTTGTGATTTTTTCTTAAATATATGATAACCAGTGTGTAATATAACTGCATAAAATATCTGATAAGTGTATTTGTTTACTTAAAAGAAGCCTAAAGCTTTCATACCGGCTTTTTCCATCGCCATTTGGTATAGGAAAAAAAATGGTACTAAGGAAGTGAACAGTAATTTGAATCTAAATTGAATAGTATTTCCAATCATTCGATTTGAATCATGTGAATCACAATTTATTCGTAAAATCACGTTAATCTAATCAGTGATCCGAATCTCATGATTTGAACCAGTGGTCTGAATCACGTGATTCGAATAAGTAATTCGAATAGCTCAGAGCCGGATTATACCTTTCGTAGGCCCTAGGCACAGCCGTTTTCGGGGCCCTCCCCTCCTTCCCCTACTCCTCCCCTCTTTTCAAAACATATGCTAAAATTTTCTTGCATATTTTTTTTTACATTTTTATTAATATGGATTTTAATTTACAAATTTGTTTATCNGAAAGCATCACTGTAGGTGCTGTAATGCTGGTAGAGGTGATTATTCTTCATACTAAATGTACTTTTTCTATTCCAACCTTAAAAATCTGATTTATTCATTTCATACTGTATAATAATTTTTATAACACCATAATTGTCTGGTTAGTGCTTTTTTAAGTTATTTTATTTAGTTGTTCTATGCGTTATTTTTTGAGTTATGGTCATTTTTATGATTTTTTCTTAATTTACGATAACCAGTGTGTAATATAACTGCATGAAATATCTGATAAGTGTATTTGTTTACTTAAAAGAAGCCTAAAGCTTTCATACCGGTTTTTTCTATCGCCATTTGGTATAGGAAAAAAATGGTACTAAGGAAGTGAACAGTGATTTGAATCTAAATTGAATAGTATTTTCAATCATTCGATTTGAATCATGTGAATCACAATTTATTCGCAAAATCACGTTAATCTAATCAGTGATCCGAATCTCATGATTTGAACCAGTGGTCTGATTCACGTGATTCGAATAAGTAATTAGCTTAATCTTAACTAGTGATTCGAATTACTGATCACAATCGCTTGATATAAATAGAGTCACTGATCTAACTCACTTGATTCGAATAGTGATTTGAATCCCTTTATTTAAATCACTTATCCATATCACATGATTTGCATCAGTGATCTGAATCATTTGATTCGAATCCTTGATCCGAATAACTTAGTTCGAATCACTGATTCAAATCAATCGGTTCGAATCACTGATTCGAATAGTGGTTTGAGTTTGTGATTGGAATTACTGATCAGAATCACTTAAATTGAATCAAGTGATTCAATTTCTTTTTCGAATTAAGTTATTTGAATTAGGGACATAAACCAAAATTATGATGAGTGATTCGAATTAATTCCTTCATTCCGGATCATTCATTCGCATCGGTGATTTCGATCTAGGATTCATATCAGCGATTCAGATCACTGGTTCGCCAGTGATTCAATAAGAGATTTGGATCAATGATTCTGGTCATGTGATTCAAATAGTGCTTCAGGTCAGTTATTTGGATGACTGATTAAAATCATAAGTTCCGGATCAGTGATTCGAATTAAGCGATTCGGATCAGCAAAAGTTATTGAAATTTTTCTTAAATGTATTTCTAGAACTGTGGTTCAAATTTTAATGGTTCGAGTGCTTAAATATTGTGCAGCAATATTGGCAGTTATAAAATTAGAAGCAAATTAAATCATAATTTCTCTGCACACTTTTTTTTTGTTTTATCGACGGATTTAAATTCTTAACCCTCGAAGTATGGGGGTTAGTCACAATCTAGAATCTTATTAATTTAGTTAGAAGAGAGATCAAAATGTTTGATGTTAGTTTCACTTTTATCGTATTTCGTTATCTCAAAAAAATTTAATTTTCATTTTTGAGGAATTATTTGTCAGAATTTGCTCAATATTTAGATTTTTCAGTTAAATGACGAATATTAAATTGGTGTAAAAATTTGTATACCATACAATTCAACTTTTGGTTAGTAAATTAAATAATAAAAAATAATAAATATGAGTGAAAATTATTTTTTTTTTACATGAAATTATCTTTATATAAGCAATCTTTATAATTGTGTGCAAAAGCTTTTTATTCACTTCATTAGTTTTGGAAAAGCACTAAATGTTCAAACTTTCAGAACAAAGATCAAAAATAAAATGTGATAGGAAAAATAATTTATATTTCTTGATGTGCCATAAATTTCATAAAATCTTCTTCAGAATATTGAGTTATTTTAGGATCTTGAGATTATTTAAAGTAACCTTAACAGGATAATAATTGAGATCTTAAAATGATATCGTTTACTTTTTTAAGATCTCAAGTATTATCCTGTCAATCTTTTGGTAATTCGTGTTAATTTGATTACCAAGATAATAAAGATTTATTTCATGGTTTCACGTTTTAATTACAAAATAAAAAAATAATTGCTGCGTGTCTAATTCTAGGAAATTTACTTATTATTGCAAAATATACTTAATGAATATTTCGATTTCTTAACCGTCTAAGATGCAAGCTTCAATGGTTTTCTATATTTTTTTCAATTTTCGAACCTTTTCGAAATGCAAATAAATTTTTGATTTCGAAATTGAAATAAATAGGTGAATTTTAAGGAATATGTAATGTCGTCACTGTGGTCGGTGTGAACCGTTTGCAGATTTCGTGTCTACCAGTCATCTCTGGGATTCGAACCCGGGTCACCTCATCGGGAGTCGTGCGCTCTGTTCCCAGAGCCACCACGTCTTAGCAAATATTGGTTGAAATTGACGACTCCCGTTTTATACAAACCAGTTAGTGGTCGATGGATCATGTAACGATTTCCATTTAACAAGCTTAAGAAGGAATTCAGAAATTTTCTTCTTAGATGGGTTCAAAACATGATTGTTAAAAATCAGCTATTTTTCATCTTCTTTATTTGATGACCAGCTGAGGTGTCAAGGTTCAAACTCTTGTCCACTCTTCCGACTCAATTTATTAATATAATAGATTGCAGGTAACCCCCTCCTATTTTAAGGGTCCTAATTCGCCGGAAAAAATTGTCCTTTTTCATGAGAATGTATGTATCTAAGAAAAAATGTTGCATGCTGTAATAAATTATTTCTTCATAAATAACAAAATCATTAATAAAAACATGCCTAAAATTTTCAGTATAGCTTTTTCTTGGTACTCAGTCATAGAAAAAATCGAAGGATACACACTCACTTACACACCCACCCACAAGTATTATCCTGTATAATATACATATACTATAATATACATATATATACATATCCACATATACATATACTACAGCTTATCTACTACATATTACTACTACTACTACTCTTATTATACTACAGTTATATATATACATATAATATACATATAATATACTATATTATACATATCCACAATATACATATATATACACCGAAGAGCCATTGCATTATGACCACCCTGCCAATAACACGCAGGACCACCTTTAGCCCACAAAACTGATAGCACCCGCCGTGGCATCGATTCCACAAGGTGCTGATAGGTAGTCTGAGGTATCTGGTACCAAGCGCTCACCAACTGGTCCTGCAATTCCCTCACATTGCGAGGGGTAGCATGGCATCACGAATTTGGTTTTCCAAGTCGAACCACAAATGCTCTATTGGATTAAGGTCAGGTGAATTTGGGGGCCAAGAAATGACTTGAAAGTCACTGGAATGTTCCTCGACGATTCGACCCTTATGATACGGTACATTATCCTGTTGGTAAACATCATCCCCTGCGGGAACTGTTGCCATGAATGGGTGAACCAGGTCTGCAACTATGTTCAAGTAGCTTACAGACGTCAGGGATTGTTCTATGAGGATTATGGGTCCTAATGTGCCCCATGAAAACTTTGTTCCTGGGCAAGAAACCATGAAAACCTGGGCGAGCCCATTGTTATAGATGGAGGGTGGTCATAATCTAGTGACTCTTCGGTGTATATGTATATATAGCATAATAACGAAATACAAAAAGGGCAAAAAGAAAAAAAAACGAAGAAAATTAAGAAAAACAATATGTTTTATTTGCTGCGCATAAGCTGTAAGTAAATAAAACAAATGAAATAAGTTCAAGAGTAGAGAAAACATGGAAAAAATTACAGGACAATGAAAAAAGGGAAAAAGAAAAATAATAATAATAAAAATCCGAAAAAAAAGAAAAAAATATATAAATCCGGAAAATAAAAGATATAATCTTTTTATCAGCTCACACGATCATATCCGCAAAAATGAGTGCCTTCTAATACTGTATCAATATAGCCAAAGCAAAATATATCAATACAATAGTGTGAGGAGCACTAAAAAAATCTTACAGCATATTTACAACAAATAAAATAGAACACATTAAGTGAACATATCACGCAAAAACGGAAAATAAAATGTAAAGAAAAAACAGAATAAAACATAAAACGAAATCTATAAAGCGAGTAGCGAATTCAAATGAACATACATGTACGGGAAATTTTTCAAATTAAGGTCAATAGCGTAAATAGAGGGATTTAGTTTTATAGTGCGTTCTTACTGCACTACTGAAACGCGTTTGTTTGTTAGTTACCAAAAATGAGCCCGAAAGTGGATGTGCGTAAGGTAATATTATACTGGATAATTTAAAGAAGATGACAATTAATAATTTTAGAAAGTTAACTTTTATTTAAGAAAAAATGAAATAAAATAGAAAAGAGAAAAAAGCATGACTTGTCTGTTTTGCTCATAATTTACGCCACGGATTTGCCCGAAATGGATTTACACCTGATAGAAATTATATAAATTAAAAAAGGAGTTTTTCAGTAAATTTATTTACAATAATATACAATTATCTCAATGATTTTATATAGAATTTAATTACTTTAGTTGGGTATCTATTGTTTTTTATCAAATTTTGAAAGAGTTTATCGATTTGTTTTTTGGATAAATAAATATTACTACATNGTGATTTTACAAAACTAAATCGACGGTAATTGAAATAAAAATAAAAGTTTTGTACTGAGAGATGAAATTATTGAAAAAATGGAACTAATTCGCTGACGAACAAGCATAAAAAACATCAATATTACTATTGACGCTAAGGATAATTAATTTTGGCAAATTACTACTTAAAGTTCAATCAGGAACTGGGGTGGGTCAGAGGGGGCTTTACCCGCCCCCCTCACTTTTTCTAAAAGAACGTAACACCGCCCATTTTAAAATTACAATTTTTCACACAATATTCGTGCAATTTAATTCAGAATTAAAAAATAATAATAATAATTTTTCTGTGTCTGAATTAAAGAAAAATGTCTCTAATTCAAGTGAGCTTTAACATTTCCTTGGTGAAAAGTGCTACCAAATAATCTCCTACTCATCCTCCCTCAAAGGAAATATTCGTCCCTATTCCTGCCCGATGGAAAAATTCTTGTTTTCATATGCCACAGTGAACAGATAAAAAATTAAATACTGCTAATGTATATATATATATATATATATATATATACATATATGGATGGCAAAGAGTATTCCATACTTCGTTAATAGTTCTTCTAAGTTCTAAGTAGCAGCGGATAGAATATGTAAAATTTAAGTGAAGGTGTACGACTTTTTTTTGTCTCTCAATTAATTTTTTAAAGATAATTTTTTTTTAAAGAAATACTATGAATTAAAATTTTGTGCTTTTTAAAAAATCGAAGTGAAATAGATTGTGAAAAGGATGGATCCATAAGAGGGACATAAATAAGGAGACACTAATAGTGCGAATTGAAACTGTCACATTGGCAATTTTTCTTTCTCCAGATCAGAATAATACGAAAACAATGACGACTTGGGACTACAGCAGATGGTTCTAAACGCGTGTACATTTCGTGTTCACATTTTCATTCCCCATAAAATGGGGGAAGGAAGAATGATTACTGTTGTGCACTGTCTGGGAAATGACACTATAAATCACTTGGAACAAAATTCCAAGCAGGGATAATCTTCGTCTTCGTGCGTTTGTACTTATACACTTATTTCCTGTCAAACGCTTTGAAAGAAGGGGGCTAAACATTTTTTGGTACTTTTTTTATCATTTTATTTGGAGTCCCCTTTTGCAATGTGGGGAACTTTAGCATCTGTTTGTCTCCGCTTTATATGCTACATTTCCCTGCTATATAAGAAGAACCACTTTACAGGCGTAATTTGTATCCGTTGGAAATGTGTTGGGGTGGGGATATATAAATGATAAAAAGAGAACAAAACAATAAAAAAAATCAGTGAAGATGCGAGTTTTTTCTCAATCCCCCTCCATAAAAACATGGCACTATGGGAATTCATTTCTCGGCTATTGGAAGTTTTTCGTGAAGAATATCGGGAAACGCCATTTTCCGTTTTAATCAATTGTTCTGGCTTGTGAATTTGAAATGACATTTTTTATTTATTTCATTTAAGGGTAAAAACGAAAAACACGATTAAATTATTCAATATCCTTGTGTTTTGGCGAAGTGAATGCATTATTATACGCATTTTCTTTCTTTTCCCGTTTTTCTGGTAATGGGACGGGAAAAATATGCAGATGCTTTTGAATGATTGTGATCGGCCCCGATTTCTCTTTCTGGAAAAAAGAAAGCACCGATGAAATATATTTTATTTGTTTTCCAGTAAAGATGATGGACACCCCTTTTCTAAAACGTAACATTTTTTTTTTATTCCTTTCTAAGGCATGTTTGACTTCAGTTGTTTCATCAAAAAATACCCAAAGGAAACAACTGTTATTTTTTTAGCTCCATCAGAATAATCAATTTGCTTTTTCTCCAAAACTCTTCGGACTTGGAGGAGTAATCGAGGAAGGGAGGGTGGAAAACGAACTTCCATAGAAGTACTGCGCCTAAGAAAAGTCAAAATAAACAAGATTTTGGGAAAAGATTTTTAAGATAAATTATTCGACTTACTTTAAATGGCTTTACGCTATCGAAACGTAGTTTAGATAAAGGAATCGCTTGAGGATTTAATTTTTCACTCGATTCATTAATCGTATGAGAGTGTAGATTTCTTTTAGAACTTTTTTTTTTCCCAACTCAACGTCAAACCTAAACCAAAGTTCAATAAAACTTATAAGAAAATGAGTTACACTATGAAAAAAAAAATCAGAAAAAAAAATTCCCAAAAGACGAATTATAAACAAATTACTTTCTAGATCGATGTTCTAGTGTGTGAAACATCACCCTGTTTCGAAAATGTAAAGAATGAATGTGAAAAAAAAATGTTAAAAATAACGTTATAAAAAAACTTGGCATACATAATTTTATTATATTGAAAATTCTTGGTTAAAAAAATATGCTTCCCTTTTTGTTACATTAATTACAAAAGACGCACTTAATGTTTCTCAGCTCTGCCATTCCAAAACTCAAGAAAAAAGCTTTGAAAATAGAAGCTTTGTTAAACGTAATTACCAAAACATTCCCTCCCCCCTTACTTTGCCATAAGCTTCTCACGCACAAAAAGTTGAAGCCTTACAAATTAGCTGTTCTCTAAACATACAACAATTGCAATTAATGTTCTAAAAATAAAAATCCCTAAATGTGAGCTTAATAAATAAAACTTTCTCTGTAACGTACTTTTGCAACGTTTTATGAAACGAAAATTTTAAAAGAAAATTTCTAAATTCTTACTTAGAATAATGTATCATATTAAAATACATTTGGATATGCGAATAGAAAGTTGCACAGTAATTACAAAAAAATATTGTATTCAAAAATGTATATTTAATACCTTCATCTCAATTCTTACTTTTAACGATAGAGTGATCTGGTGGGACAATAAATATTCTATGAAAATCCTTTCTGTTTTGAAAATCAATGTTAGTTTGGAATTGAGGGTGTAAGTTGAGATTCTTAAAATGCACAGTGGGTCAGCATCCAAGGTTTGGTGGCCAAAATTAATATTTCGATAAAATTTGTTTCAAAATTTGGGTTTTTTTATTTAGGGGTTTTTATGCGCAGGTAAATTGAATTCATAGGTGAAATTTTGAAATACAGTAAAAATACCCCAAAAAATCAAAATGGCAGCTGAAATATGGCAAACAAAAATAAAAAATAATAATATAGTATATTTAAATAATTAAATATAGTAATGAAAACATAATAATTTTCGTAATTTTATATTGAAAATGAAAAGCAAATTATATTTCCGAAGTAATATTACAAAATAACGCGAAAACATGAAAAAAAAAACATAATTTTTGTTCTTTGGTATATTTAGTCCACCTTTGTAATTCGGGCAAAATGGGGCAGATTTTTTCGAATGAAGAAACATCAAAGAAGGCAGCAAAAAAAAGTTTAGCTAATTAACTCGTTCGTGGAAGTTTTTGGAACTAAGTTTCAAAAGTCATTCAAACATTCAAAAGTCATTCAAACATTGTAAGTCAAATGATAAGACATAAACTATAAGTTTGTCAAGAGTATTAACTAATCCAACAAATTGAAAAATTTTACTATAATTTCAGACTAATAACTCTGATAAAAATGTAACAGTTAGGTGAATTTCTTATATATATTTCTGAAATAAAAATGTAAAAGCTAAATTTAAAAAAAAAATTTTAAACATATTTTTCATTACTTTGTACTCTCGTCGGTTCAAAAAGTAAATTATAATGTTTGGAATGATTAGGAATGCTTAATTTGGGCTATATTAAAACTGTCTCCACATATTTTAGTTAAAAATTTAATTTTTGACTTTTGGCCAAAGATCATGGTCTTCTGGCCCACAGTGAAATGTTGGTGAGAATTAAATAAAAATTTTCCCATATTCAGTAGCGAACTGACTTTTGAGCTCGGTAGAAATCAGCTTCATAAATCAAAGCTGCTGCACTGCTGGAATTATAATAACCCTGTAACTGAAACATATTTGAGCTAAGAAAATAATAATAAAGAGTTATAAATAGACTTTTGTTTTCGATTAGGCGCGGCCGTGATTTAATGAGTTTACATTAGTGTTGAAATAAAAAGTTAGCCGTTACACTGATCGATAAGAAAATAATAAAAAAATTTATGCTCGCTGTTATAAAGATCAACTTATTGATTTAATTTAAATATAATTAGATTAATATGATTAGAAAAATAAGTTTATGTAATTAAAGATATTTTAAATGGTAGAAAAAAAGTGATACCAATTGTGGCGTCACAATCATTATTCATGATTATTTGTTACTTTAAATGGCACATGCTTACTGCATGAAAGAGCTTATCAAACAAACAAATACTGTGCACACTTAACTGGCATTACAGAAGGGAGCAAACCTTTTGAGACGATAGATTTTTCTGTAAGCAAAATTTCTTCATTACGTAATTTAGTAATTTGTAGCTTTAGGGGAGCAACTAGAACTAAGAGAATCGTGCACACTTTTTCCATCCTACCACTATGTGGCCAACATTTGATTTTGGAATTCCAAACCTAGTGGTGTTTGCAGAATATGAAATCCAGCTTTTTTTTAACAATCTTAAGACGAGTAGCCAAAAGCGTATTTCTTCATTCTGAAGCTGATAAAATTAACACCAATATTTGTTGTTGTTGACGTATGCCTGTTGAGGCAGAGGGGGGCGATTGTCCTTGTTTTCCAGTGGTGCCATCTATGGTCAAGAATTCGACTTCTGCCACACCCATACGTTACACCTTGTAATAGGTTGAACCCATTCATACACCCATTCATTCATCCACAGATCGTAATTTTAACAGACCTGAATCAGAAAACGATCAAACTCCAACTCAGTACCCCCAGAAGTTTTGATTTGTTATGGGAACATGGAAGATTTAACGTGCATCACTCACCATTTACTGCACAGAGAGTCTTTGGATGGCCGGGTTCGAACCCATGAACTCTCAGGCATGGGTCCAACGCCCTATCGACCAGGCTATCCCAGCCAACACCAATATTTTCATTTAGGAAATAAAATTCTAAGTCTCATGCAACGAGGCTGCTGTAAGCTAGTTTTGCGTACAATAAATTCCCAGCTTTATATACAAAGCATTCCAGAACATTCTAGAAATGTAAGAAACGTAAGAAAAGCTAACTTTCATATCTGCGCAAAGTAACCAATTGCATACGGCTCATATGGAATAACAAAATCATTATTCAAAAGGTAGAAACTGGATTCAAACCTATATAATTTGCATGTAGTACTTCTACTCAAACTATTGAGCTATAGCGAAATTAACATTAAAGTTAAGGATTAAAAACGTGGATTGTGTTAGACCATTTCAAAACTTTCAAATTCTCATTTTGTGTTTGTTAAATTAAAAATTTTCAAATCGATTTTTCCTCATGTAGGATGTTCTTCATTAGAACTACAAATTACTAAATCGCAAAATTAAGAAATTTTGCTTACAGAAAAAGTTAGAACCGAAAAACATATCGTCTCAAAAATTTTTCTCCCAGTATGTAGCTCGAATGTTTTTCAAAATATTCTTAATCATCCAGCAGTGAATAAGGAAGATAATGAATTTGGCTAATGTTTTAATTTTAAAACGAAAGGTGAGAAGATATTAAAATCTAAATCATTATGTTATGGTATGCTTTGTTTAGAATTTGACACTAAAAAAATCTAAATAAAAATTTTGAACTTATTAATGATACTCAATAAATGTTCTATCATTAACTCTAAAAATGTTCATTTAATGCAAGCATCTAGTTGTTAAAACTATTACGTAGCCTCCATATGCATTATTTATTTATTATTTTAATTTATATATCATTTTAATTTATTAAATTTTAAGAACATGAAACTATTGAAGCGTGTTCTTTAACCAATGAACGATTTAGAAAATTAAATTACTTTGTTATTTCATGTACTATTTATTTTTTTAAAATTCTATTTACAATTTTAAAACCTTTTTGTAAAACAAACTTTGTGTTTATGATAATATTTTCCATTTGTCATTAAAACAAAAGAAGCACTTAATAATGCAATTAAGTGAAATATTCATTTTAAAATCAAAATAGATGAAATGCTGAAACTTTCTGAATAGCTTTGTTAATCCCGTGTGATTATATTTAAAATCTTTGTTATGCATATTTTCAAAAAACAAAGAATCTTTGAGATAATTCTTATGGTGTTGTTAAATAACAATTTAAAGCTTAGCAATAAATCTTCTTAAATAGGTCTATTGTCTGCTTTTAATTAAATTTATTTCTTTCAACGTAAACTTATAATCTTATTAGCTTCTTTCATCAATCTTTGCAAATATCCTTAACTTTTAATTATATTGTGATTTCAATAAACTAAAACAAGTAGAAATCTCAAGTATTCTCTTCAGTTTTTCTCATATCTTTGATAGCTATTTTGTACCATTACATTTTACTTATTGATTCTTTTCAATCAAATAAAAATTCTTGTCCATTTTTAAAAGGTTTAAGTTGCAAATTGGAAAAATTTCAATTGATTGATTTAGTTTCTCTTTGTTGATAATTATTTTCACAATTTCCTTACTTAACATTAAAAACTTAGATTTTGAATGTAATTTTACTAAGTATTTATTGTTTTTTGCGAAAATACAATAAACTATGAACTCATTGATACGAATGTAGAGGAATTGATACAGTTATAATAAAAGCAATTTCTGGTGATCAAGTTGCAAAGGGCATTTCATAAAAATTGAGAATTATATTTTTACGTTGTGGCAACACGGCGGAACTGAAAAGAAGTTCTGACTATCTTATCAAAATGTTAATAAGCGTGGAGGTGGTGGGTTCGAATCCCGCCTTAACCCTGGATGCATTCTTTGTGATGTCCTTCTCTATATTGTGCTACCTGTTCTTCTGCTTGACAAAGGTTTATAAGCCTTAATTGAGCACACAAGCCTGCAAATCTATGTTGTATATCAATATAATAAACGAAATGTTAATCGAATATTTATAATTATTTTAAACAACGATTTTATGTTCCTAGTTCGGTGCTTGTTTGAAGATCTGTTTTTATTTCCCTGTGCAGAAATGGTGGGTTCAGAGTCAACAAACAAAATGCGTTATGTCATAAAATTTTTCTATCGCTAGGGCAAAACAGCTTAAGAAACAGTTAAATTAATAAAAGAAGGTTATGGGAAAAATGTTTTGGTGTGCCACATTCACACATCACACACAACAAAAGACAACACGTAGAGACACACCCAGAGCGGGATTCGAACCCGCAGCCATTGGCTTCGCAGTCGAGGCACGCTAACCACTCGGCCACCTGGTCGGTTTTTCTCTGATTATGAAGTTGTAATCAGCATGCTGTGGCTCCAAAAAGTGCTGTGAAGTCTTATGTTTCAGTTTTGCAAAGCCTGTGTCAACATGCATTGAGAAAGCGTTTTGTATTGGATGGAAATAAGACATCCTCGGTATAGCCATATTACCTGTGCCGAGGTGGCTAGTTGAATAAGAGATAAAAAAGCTGTGTCAAATGTTGGTAAGGAACACTCCACATTGTAACCATCTTTCAAAACCGTTCCCAAATGTGTCGTTCGAGGGAAGAAATGTATAATTATGGGAATTCCAAGGGACATCTTGCTCTTATTTTCACTTTTCGACTGGAAATCCTGCAGAAATTTCTCATACGAATACCCTTCCACTAGATCTCCTTCAGATTCACATTTTAGGGAATACAGGAATTTTCTGGGAACATTACAGTTAGATGGCAACATCGGATATTCTTGCGCATGCGTACTCTAGCATTTAATAAGCAAATTTTAGTTTTAAGTTTATTTTAATCACACGCGCACTAGGACGATTTAGAAGAATGCAGAATGTTTAGAAGAATGCAGAATGTTTAGAAGAATGGGTTTATTTTATTGTTGGATTGGTCTTGATTTGCAACATGTATTTGTAAGTAAATGAATTTTTTTTATTTTCAACTGTGTTTTGTAAAAAATCATGGCATATTTTGTGTAAAAGCAACAACGTCGTTTAATCAGAGGTATAGAAAATTCAATTGAAATTTCTGAAGGTCATACCACAAGTGTTAATTGTGTTTCGAAAAATGGTTAATAGAGTTGTATAAATATTTAAGTGAATAATATTAATTTTACCTTTGCGGATATTTCTTTGGAAAAATTTGAAAATTTCAAATCTTACTTGTCTACTTGGGTAAATGATAATGATTAACTCATGATGCACTATCATGCCTTTTAAAGTTGTTGAAAACTCACGAATGTTTTTCTCATACAGTTTTTAGCAGTCAAGACAGATTTTTATTCTGATACTTCAATTTCTTTTTTACTGGATATTTTGCAAGGGGATATTTCTGTATCATGATCTATCGGATGAACTGCAATCGCCAAGTAGCCAAATGGAATTTAAAGTTGAAATTTTTTATTTTATTTATTATTTTTTTTCTTCTTAAATTTCGCGCTGGCCTCTGCTCGGAGCTTGGCAAGATTATGGTATAGATCACGATACTATTTCTATATGCAGTATTTTTCTCTTGATCATAGTAATAAATATTTGTATTTTTTTACTGTTATTGTGATATGTATAATTCAACTCACTGAGAGATGCCAATTTCTCCACTTCAAGGGAAATTTTTTTTTCTAATGGTGGCTAAATTTATGCTTTAATATTTGATTTCTGATTTTGTATTTGATTTAAGAGAATTTTTCTTACCACAACATATAAATAATTCACACAGATATAAAAATTTCCTCTTTACTCTATCATGTAATTAGATTTTAATGTGTCAAGAAAATATTTAATCTCCAGTTCATAATTTTTTTTCTTAAAATTTGCTTAAATTTTTTGTTGCGATTAATAGGAATGCGTTATTAATGCTGGTATTGAATGTCAGAAATTAAAACTTCAGCTTTTATAGATTTTGAGCACTTTAAAATTCTTATTTACATTTATAATTTTTTAAATTTTCAAATAGCTACGGTTTTCTGCTCCACTCTATGTGCTATGTGCATTTGCTATTTCTTTCCACCTGATATCTGCTAGATTCTAAAATACTCTTTTAATATTTGGAATTTCTTTAAGCTACTTGTTTTTTTTTTGTATATGTATGGTTTAAACTTTTTTCCATTTCTTAATTGAATCGTATATTTTGTTTTTTTAAATATGTAATTTTCTGAAGTATACATAAGGAACTATAAATATTCATCTACACAGTGCATAAGGATTAAATCCTATTACCAGTGTACTCACGTTGAATATTGATCTATAAATGGCCATCCCAATGAGCCAATCTTAGGTTTATGGCCTAAACGCGGCTACAATCTTATTTTTTAAAAATATTTCTCTTAACTGATTTTACTTTCGTAAATCTTAGAAATTTGTTTTTTTGAATTATATTTTTTTAGTGGTAGATACACTACAGTATTCACCCACCAGAATCATATTTGTGATAGAATTCGATGAATGAGTTACCATTAGTTGATTCATTGCTCTTTTGTGAGAAGCCGTGAGAGCTGTATTAAGTTCAGGGTCGTGATTGCTCCTGTGCTGCCATTAGCAGTCGAGAGTATGCAGGTCGACGTTGTGTGTGATCGAGACTGAGTAGCAACAGTCTGAGGAGGTGGATAAAGTCGCAGTTACAAGTAGCAAGTCAACAGTTCAATGTGGACAATCCATCGAAGTAGGCGTGCTCAAATTGAAGTAGAAGTTTCCATCAAGGTAGGTGTGTTCATATCGAAGTGGGAGTTTCTGTCAAGGTATTCATGTTCACTTCACGTCCAGGTCACCAATGTGGGTAGAGGATTTATATAGACCATTCCAACCTTCATCTATGAATGGGAACCCCAACATAAAATCGAATTAACATATCTTATATACTAGTGAATTGGATTTTTATTTTTGTAGTGGTAGATACACTACAGGCCATATGGCCTGGGTCATGCAATGAAATTTTAACAGTCCAAATCTCAGACCGTGTGATTTTTGGCTGTTTCCGACGTTGCAGAAGAAATTCTGAGGCAGAAAATTTGATACATATTCTAATGTCATATCAGCAGTTCTTTGAAGAAGCTTTCTTGTTTTGAAAAGTAGGTTGAATGATGGGACCGTTGCATATCATCTGAGGGATTTATTTTTTGTTGTAAATATATTCTGGATTTTTTTATGATTTTACTCTTGGTTTTTATGGAGCGCCCTTTGTATAATAGTTTTGTTACCATAAACCAAAATTCGTTGAAATTAATAAATGCTAGTATTTCCTTTTATAGTTTTCATGATCCAATGTGTTCAGAAAGATTCGCCTATATGACAATCAAGATATATTGTTGTTTATCCATTAGTTAGTGATAAATATGTATAATTTTTAGTTTTTGTCACTTGAAACCATGACTGGTAATATGCATGGCATTAGGCTGTATTAAAAATTTCCCTTTGGTAGATGCAAAATTTTATATATGATTTTTTTTTAAAAAATTTAATTAATTCTAATTAACTAGAGTAATGAACTGAATATTTGAGTCGACATAAAAACAATTTAGAGCTCAAATATTTTTATTGCATAAAAAACTTATTAACTCATCTATATATTTTTAATGATAGTTATCAATAAAAGACCGGTGACTGAGTGGTAGTGCTTCGTGCCCCCGTGCCACAGGTCCTGGGTTCGATCCTCGGACCGGACAAGGTTGACTTAACCTTTCATCCCTTCAGTGAGTTGATAAATGAGTACTAAATATGCTTGGGAACTAAACACTGGGGGTTCCGCGTTTGGCTGACCACCTAACCGGAACATCTGGTCCTGCACCCCAGAACCCAAGGCAGGGGTGCTACGCTTGCGCCATTTGCGACAAACTGAGACAAAACGGCATAACTGCCCCATTTTGCGACATTCAGTTCAGTTTCTGCCAAAGCTGCGCCATTCTGAGACAAAACGTCCAAAATTTGACAAACCTGAATTCAGTTTCAAATATTAATCCGCATCGCCGTGAGTCATTGGAGAGCATTTTGCCGTTCACGCCTCCTAAATACGGCTAATTGTCGGCTATTGGAATGCATATAGAATATGCGTTTCGTGTCTACAATTGGATTATGTACAGCAGTGAGTATCGTATGCACGTGATCTTGTAAAAAAAGAGGGTATTCTTCCCTTATACTATTGGTTATTATCTTGCTTTTTTTTCTTAGGAAACTGTACAGTGCACATAATTATTCAGGGATGAAAGACTTCCGCAAAAAAGCGAAAATCCGCTTTTTTTCTCCCAATTTTTAAAGTTTCCAACCATGTTCCAAAAACTAAAATTTCCAATTAGAGAAACCCAAGCCCGCCAGAACGATAGTTGTATTTCCGCGACTTTCGCTATAGAGTGGAAAGGAGTCGAAGCATTTCGTTTCGATCGCCGATATTTGATTTTTTTTTGTTTGGCTGATTTTCGGAATTTTAAATATTAGGAACTGCGCTGGAATATGCTAAAATCGCGATTTTTAATCAGACGATTTCAGTATCAATCATCGATTTTCGTATTTAACTGATTTAAAACTTACGTGTTCGATTTTTTTACGCTACTTAAAAGTCGTACTAGCAATTCCTGTTCACTCAATTTAAAAATTTAATATCGCGATCTGTATTCTCGCGAGTTTAAAATACAACGTCGCGATTCGTATTCACGCATTTTTAAATCCAATATTGCGATTCGTTATCACGCAGTTGTAATATCAGATCTCGTTTTTCGTATTTGTACGCTATTTAAAAATTACTCATTGCGATTCGCATTCACGTGATCTAAAAATTACGCATCGTGATTCTTATTTACGCGATTTAAAAATTCAATATCGCTATTTGTATTTTCGCGTTTTTAAAATCCAACAGCGCTATTCTTATTCACGTGATTTTAAAATTCAAAATCGTGATTCATATTCACGCGATTTTAAAATCCAAAATCGCAATTCATATTCACGCAATTTTAAAATCCAGTTTCACGATTCTAGAAAGAAGTAGAATTAAGTTTTTTCTTGAATTAGTTACTGTAAAGATGTGATATATTTTTCTACAGTTGTTGCATTTAAACAATTACTAAGTGCATTCATAATCACATTTTATGATTGTATATTTAGCTATATAAATTAAAAGAACATAGTCAACTAACTAATCTTGTGAATGCAAGAAAGTACAATCTACTAGTCAATGCCAATAAACTAAAAAGTTTACTTTTATACTTAATAAAGGATGCAAGTCATTTTAGAAAGAAAATTATATTTATATGTGTCTTTTTAAATTGTTTATAATAGTTTTTAAATATTTCTGTTTTGATATAAAAATGTATATATGCTAATTTTTGGCTATTAAGTGCTCCCTAAAATTTTCTTGAAAAATTCCTACCTAAAATATTTCAAAATTTCACTGCACCTCCTGAATTCTATCAAAGAGGGTTTTTTTTTGTGTTATTTGCATTTTCTTAAACTCTCATTATTTAATTACTGAATTTCTCTTTTAATTATTGAAATCTGTAGACCTTTCATTGTAACTGAATAGTTATATATTTTGAGATGAAATTTGAGCTCAAAATAAAATGGGTATTTTCCCTTTTGAATTACTGAAACTAAATAGATATTTCTTTTTAGAAAGTTAACACCATTATATTTTAAAAAATAAGAAAGTTAAAATTTACTTTGTAAAATTCTGGAACAGATACTATTCATTGGCATAAATGATAAATGCAATATATATGAAAACAACAGTCCACAAAATAATTTTGTTGACTCTTATAATCAATCATATGCAGGTTTTTTAAAATCCTAGCAATAGTGAATGTATGTATAATTGTAGTATTCCTAGCATGCTATTAATGGTTTTATGGATCCAGAAAATTATCTTTATATTGTTATCAAACTGATTAATAGTCATCTTAACTGAGATAAACTGAGTCAAAAAATAATTTTAGCTCAGACAAACTGAGCCAAAAAGAGATTTTAACTGAGACGAAATGCAATTTCTGGTGAGACAATTTGATATTTTGCGAGTAGCACCCCTGCCAAGGTCAAGAAAACTGAGATGGGCACAGTAGGCCTTGGCCCTCTATGAGCTGTCGCTCCACTAAGTTTAGTTATTTTTAGTTATGAATAAAATTGTTTAATAATTAGTATTTAAAACTTCTTAATAAGGAATTACTAAATTTACGAGTAGACTATACAGGTATATTTTATTTTATTTCAAGTAGCTTTAATCTAGTTACAAAAATTAAAATACTTAAGAGTATTATTTTTATTTAACACTAGATTGCCTAAGGAAGTCATTTTGACTGCTTTTTAATTTCGATTAGAAAAACAATGATGACACAGTTTCTTAGAATTTGGTGACTTTTTGTACGACATAGAATTTTTTTATTGTTAATATTTACTAATAACTTGTTATGTAACTAAAAATAATATCAAAAGTATTGAAAATAAATTTTAACCAAATTTCTTTATACATTAGTTATTCTTTCACAATGCAGTCATTTTGACTGATTTTTGGGCAATATAGGTAATTCAGTCTTTCCAGTCTTAAAGAAAATACTAAGAGAACTTGAAATTTTTTTTTCCTATTACAGAGATTTTTTTAAAAGATCCTTTACAGAAACGATATAATTTTAACTATTCAAAAAGATTTTGTTTATCAAAATAATTACTCAAATAACTAAATAGATGACAACTGAATAACAAACAATGACTGTTACAAAAATATTCTATTTTTTAGACAGTCATGTAGAGTACTGTATAGATATTAAAGTGTTTTGAGTCAAATATATATCATTCTTTACAGAAATGGTGTGATTTAAAATAAAATGTATATTGAATAAGACGAGCATTCCAGGACACAAAACTCTTGGCTGTTTTCCAATTGGCGCAAAATTTCAGTTGTAATGGGAAACAAACATTTGAGGCAAAACTATTCATTTTTGTTTATACTTAAAATTGCTTTTGATTTACATTTAGGATTCTTCGTTTCTTTACTAGAATTTTAATCAAAAATAATAAAATTAAATCATAGTATTTAGGAGGATATGATCTCATGTTTGTGATCTCAAAATGTATTTCTCATAAAATAAGATTAATATTTAAAAATTGAACTTAAATTTAAAGGATGGTTATAATGTTTTAAAAATGTATGAACGTCAGTTAAAATTTTATAGTAAATATTTATGTCTAATGGAAAAAATGGCTAAAAGTCAAAAACTTATCTCAGGATTTACTTGATCTTATGAATTGGCACATGCTGATATCTTCAACCATTATCAATCCATTTTTGAAATAATTAAAATTTTGAAAATTTGCTTAAAATTTGGTAAAGTTAGCTCATAAGAGATCTATCACTTTTGATTTGCAGAATGAGATTCGCGAATGTTGTAAAATATTTACTGTAAAACTTTAGTTTTAAAAATTTGTAAAATCACTGCTATGCTAATCAAAATGAGAACACAAAACTACTTCATTATTTTAATGATGTATTATTAAAGAAGGTTTTGTTATCGTACTTTATTACTTTATAATACGTAATATTTTTCTCTATGAAAATTTAATTTTTCCCATTATGTTTTGAAGAATTAAATTAAAAAAGTTAAGAAAATTTAAAATAAAAATAATTTGGGTAATTGTTAAATTCAATAACAGATATTATATTTTAAAATCCTGCCAAAAAGTTCAAATAAAGCTAAGAAGGCAAACAGTTCCTGCAATGTTTGTAACATTTTATCAAAATTTTGGTAATTTCCAGCTGAATAAAACATAAAGTGCTATGCTCAAAATATTCATGACTGAATGTTATAATTTTAGTGATTTATAAGAATCAAACCACAAAATTTGCTGTAAATTTTTCTGGAGGAATTGCAGGGGTCTGTTTAAAAGAAATTTGGGTCCGTTAACAAAATATCTAAACTTAAAAACGGACCCTTCACAAAATATCTAAACTTAAAAACGGACCCTTCACAAAATATTTTGACTTAAAAGCGGACCCTTCACAAAATGATTTTTCTTTTAATCGGATCCTTCACATATTTGTTTATCTTCATTCTTATTTTGTTAATCGAATAAACCCTTTCCAGGGCAGAAAACAAGAAAGATGGATGTAAACGAATTAAGTTTTGTCTTCGGCAGACGATTCTTCCATTATTCGTCCAAAATTAATATTCTACGTTCAGCAGTATAGGCTAAATACCAAATATTTGTATGTTGCATCTCTAATTTAGAAGCAGCAATTGTTGTTTAATTTTTAAAATTTAATTTTTTTAATTATAATTTTACAGTGTTGAGCATAATCTTGTATGTCTTTACAATTTAAAAACTCCTTGAAAAAGTTTTTTTTTTTTGCAATAACGGACCCTATTTACACAAATTCATAAAAGCGGACCCTGGTTGAAAGAATGTGAGTAATTTTTTCACAATTTCACGAAAAACGGACCTTTCACAAAATGTCTGGACAGACCCCTGAATTGCTTAAACGCAAAATATTCCAAATATTTAATTACTATAAATTTTTGAGATATAATGAGCAGGAATTACATGGGATTGAATTTATGTTCAATCTTATTTTTGGGTGTAAATAGAACGTAAAATAAGTATTTTTAAGCAGTACTTTAAACAAATATTTGAAAATTTGACTTGTTGCATTGCATTTCGTTGGAAGAATGTTTCTCGCAATTAGAAAATATTTCGCATTGCATAATTCTCTAAGCGAGGAAGTGAGTTTTTAGAAACACAAAAGTTATTATAAGTAATGGTTTATTGTTATTTAAATACTTTTCTGTTTGGCGAAGAAAAGAGTGTCCGACATGGCAGTGTTATTTATTTTTATTAACTCGTGAGCGTAAGTTGTTCATTTTCTTTGGGCTTTCATTTTGGCGAGTAAATAGAGAAGTCGCATAAACTCCTCGAAAAATGGCGACTTTATGGATATTTTCTTTGGATAGTACACGGAAACTTGTAAAAGTTAAAACAAGCATCATGATTTATTTCATACTTTATTTCATTCACTTGATATAGTAGGTCGATTTACATTAGAATGAATACCAGTGACAAAACATTATCGTACTAGAAAATTAAAAACGTGTCTAGCATTGAAAACGTAGAATGGCCTAAATTTAATCTATAGCTCTTATTATTCTACACGGTGCTTTAATTAGTCTTTTTCATAGATCTTTCCTCAAAAGTGGCTTAAGTGTGTAGTATTACTTCAATGTTTTTTTCTTCAGTTGCTTAGTTGAAGTCTAACATCAGACTTAATAAAATTTTGATGTATTATGATTTTAAAAATCAGTGAATTATTTTTATTTTTTAAATATTTTTTTTGTTGAAAAAGAGACATTAAAAAAACCTTAAAAAGATAGATTTTATTGTCAGTTTAATAAAATACTAATGTTATGTTTCGATTGATCTTTTAATCACATTAAAAATACGTTGCGCAAATGAATGCATGTTGGAAGTTTGTGTGTGGTACTAACTTTTTAGGAACTTAATTTCGTGTAATTTTAAAATCGGTTTCCTCATATCAACGTCGGTATTATTTCTTTATTTAAATCCAATCAAGATATTAAGGTTGTAAGGATTTATTTAGGTACTTTAAGTAAAGAAATTGACTTTAATTCAAAGAATAGCTTGAACTTTAGTAAGGACACTTTATTTCACATCTTTTTCAGATATTTTTTGAGAGTCTTTAAAATGGTGTTACAATTCTGCATGAAGCTGCAAATTTTTTATTTTATTTTGTTTCATCCCTCATTTAACAGTGGACCCAATTTTGAGTTTACGACTAATAATGTTCAACTCCGTAGCCTTGTAATTTTGAGCCAATTCAGAAGACAAGGAACCTCCTGGATCAGAACCCTCAGATATTGATTTGATACGGGAACATGGAGGTCGACAGGTTTAACGTGCATCAGTCACCATTTACAAAACGGGGAATCTTCAGACGGCAGGAATCGAACCCACGAACTCTTGGACATGGAGCGCAGTGCCCTACCAACTAGGCTATCCCTGCCTTGCAAACTTTTTTTTTCAAAAAAAGCTGCAGAAAATTGAATTTTACGAAGGAAAATGTTGCCCCTGTTTGGACTAAATAATTTACTTACAGGAATTAGCACCGCATAACCTTTATTTTTAGTACCTAGATATTTTTTACCAATTTTTGAAGTAGTATTATGCATTTGAGTTGTAACTTTCAGTAAAGTTGTTGAAGAAAATTGTGTTATATAGAGAAAAATATAAATAAATGTTTACCTTACACGGAGTAGTTTAAATATTAATTTCAAACTTTTTCACTATAAAATATATATACTGTATCTATTTAAAGACCTATATATTTAAAATAAAGTTGATCTTTTTAAATTGTGATTTATAAAAAAATGGTTTTAATTTCTACAACTTTTGAGTTTAAAATTCGTTTCATACACTTCTTTAAAATTTTCAAATTCCAAATGTGGCAAAATTTTTATAGTTTCCAGGAGCAAAGAGTTGTAAAATATATACTTCAAGGTCTTAAATATAATGTCAATATTTTATATTGGGATACATACTATGTATAGTGCCCTGAATAACTTTTGATTGGATGATTGGATCTTCGCATTCTAGGATTCCAACTTATTGATTCAAGAGGGTGACTTCAAATATGCTAATTAATTACTGCGAACGATATTTCAAGTTACGAAATCACACACTAATACGTACTTTCTCTGAATAAACGTACCTTTTTTTCAACAAATTCAGGCTTCTGACATCAAAATATAGGGGGTAGCCAAAATCTGGGAAATATGATCTTAATTGGCTAGAGTGCTTAAAGTTTGGACCCTCTAATAATTTTATTTTTTGCGTATTTTACCACATTTCGAGAATTGAAAATTTTTTGCACACAATTATAAAATTCGCTTATCCAAAGATAATTCCGTGCAAAAAATAATTTTTAGTAATTATTTTTTTTATTGTTTTATTTAATAATAATTGAAAAAGTTTCGAATTGTAAGGTATAAAAGTTTCTACATCTTTTTAAAGTATCTAATTTTAGATGACAAAATACAAAATTTGAGCAGCTATATTGGTTTAGTGATTCCTGAGAAATCTAGTTTTAAATATACGACTTTTTTAAAATTTGATTTCTCAGGAACTCTATAGACTCAAAAAATTTCTGCCTTATAATTTAAATTTTTTTCGATTATTACTTAATAAAATAGGGAATGCGGTATTGGTCCTCCTTAAACTGTTTTACCGTAAAGTGCTCGACTTCGCGTGCAGGTCGTCGGGCTACCGAAGCGGGGGTGCCATCCCCTTTGCAGAGGATCAAAATTGTTTTGACATGTCTTCGGATCATCCTCAGGGATGTTTCCCAGACCGTCGTCAATAGCCCATTGTGCAGCTCTAGTGCGACGTAAATGAACAAGCAAACTTAATAAAATAGTAAATATTTACTAAAATTTAATTTTTGCATGCAAGTTTCTTAGCATAAATGAATTTTATAATTGCGCTCAAAAACTTTTCAATTCGATTAAAAAGTTTTCGAAATATGGCAAAATATTCAAAAAGTAAAATTTTTATTAAGGGGTTCAAACTTTGAGTCTCTCTAATGGCAAAACTATAGGAAGCATATTTCCCGGATTGCGACTATCCCGTAGTACTGTATATTTCGGGGGTCAGAAATTCGAATCCGTTGAAAAAAAAGGTATATTTATTCAAAGTATGCTACTGTGTTTGTTTTCGAATTTTAAAATATCGTCTGCAGTTGATTAATTAACATATTTGAGGCCACGTCCTAAATCATTAAGACTGTGTCCTGGAACGTAAAGATTCGATCAAAAGTTATTCAGGGTGGGCTGTTTTTTTTGGTGCACTGTACGCTATCTCTTTTTCTGTAAAGCTGTTTAAAAGTACCAGCTAATTATCTTTTTCTTTAAACACTGACTTTGTAAAGCATTTAAATTAAACAGTTGTAAATTTTAGGAGATTTTGAGGGGGGTAGTATTCCTTCATCCTTAATATTCATTTTAAGAAGTTTTGTCAGAGAGAAAGCGCAAAAATTATAAACATAAGTTTTCTTAAAATATTATTTAAACGAGGACGGAAACTATCGAAATCTGTTGTATCACAAGTAAGAAATTGCAGAGTGGGCCAGCATCCAAGGTTTCGTGGCCAAAATTAGTATTTCGATAAAATTAGTTCAAAATTTGGGATTTTTTATTTAGGGTTTTCATGTGCAGGTAAATTGAATTCATAGTTGAATACACTAAAAATACCAAAAAAAATCAAGATGGCTGCTGAAATATGGCGAGCAAATATATATATATATGTATATATGTATGTATATATATAGCAATGAAAATATAATAATTTTCGAAATTTTATATTAAAAATGAAAAGCAAATTATATTTCCGAAGTAATGTTACAAAATAACACGAAAACATGAAAAAAAACATAATTTTTGTTTTTCGGTACATTTAGTCCTCCTTTGCAATATGCGCCAAATGGGGCAGGTTTTTTCGAAAGAAGAAACATCAAAGAAGACAACAAAAAAAAGTTTAGCTAATTACCTCGTGGAACTTTTTAGAGATAAGTTTCGAAAATGATTCATACATTGTAAAATGTCAAATGATAAGATATAAACTATAAGTTTGTCAAGAGTATTAACTAATCCAACAAACTGAAAAATTGTACTATAATTTCAGACTAATTACTCTGATAAAAATGTAACATAAACGTGAAAAAAACGTGAAAAGTTACATTAAAAAATTTTTTTTTAAACATATTTTTCACTACATTGTCCGAAAAGTAAAGTAATTTATAATGTTTGGAATGATTATGAATACTTAATTTAGGCGATATTAAAGCTGCCTATACATATTTTAGTTGAAATGTAATTTTTGACTTTTGGCCAAAGATCATGTCTTTTGGCCCACTGTGAATTGGGATGAAAAATATCGAAACTAGTTTGATTTGCCTGATGAAGCTAGGAGGAGTCTCTAATAATCATTTTTTAACTTATCTCAGTTTCTTTCGAGAATGAAACATGCTTATATAACTTCAGACCTACCTTTCTCTGTACTGATTCAATTTGATACTGATTCAATTTTCTCACTGAAATATCAGTTTGCAACAATTAATGTTTTGTTTCATTTTTAACAAGTATTATGAAAGTATATTAACGGTCATTGTTAAGGAAAACTCTGTATGAGTTATTGTTCGTAGGTTTATTATGCAGGGTGTTCCATAGTTACTGCCTACAAATACAGATTAGAGACAGAAAATAAGAATGGTAAAAATTTGCAATTGGGTGTCCTTTCTATTTTGGCGACTTTTCTTATATTCTTACAGAAATCAGGTAAAATGACTTATTAGAGAAATTTTCTAGTTAAAAGTAATCGAGATAGAATTAATAAGAAGAAAACGGATGATTTAAATACAGTAAAGGTTCCACGTTACAGTGTCCAATCCAAGGGGCACCCTTATTCTAATCACAAATATTTAAGTGAGGAAAAAATAAAAAATTCTGTTGAAGTTCAATGAATCAATATAAATAAGTAGGGCTAAAAGTGTCCAAACCTGCTTGATTGCTGAAGGAAACGGAGAGGAGTTGAAATGTTATTATTAAAAACGTCTGAATGCTTTATCAGGCAATAAAGCTGGTTTTGATAGTTTTATTCCGCTTTCTTAGCTGATGATTTGACAAATTTCAATGAGGTTTTTTTTAAACTTTAGTGTTAATTTGCAACTCCTAATTTGTAGTTTTTTTTCTTCAGTAATTCACTTTTGAAGAGGTTACTAAAGGGTGGTGAAGAGAACTGATGAAGAAATAGTGTCTGGATTTATACGAAAATTTTAAAAATTAGTTTCCTATACTATTTACCCGACAAAAACAATATTTTTAGGATTTAAATAGTTTTTATGCGTGTCGGTCTTTAACGTAGAGTTATACAAATTTCATTTAAGCAGTAGCAATTTATAAGAGAATGTCGAGTTTTTGAATGAATAGATTAAGTTTTTAAGGTTACAAGGGGTATTTTTCAAATTTGATTTCACAACGTTGCTCTTTGGTCCATATATTTTTAAATTTATCAACTAGTATTAATCAAAATTGTTTTATGTAATTTTCCTTGCTTGTTAGCATGGCATTTTAACTAAAATTATAAGGAAATGGCATAAATTGATAAGGAAATAAATTGATAAAGAATCACCAAGTGCATGAACGTTTTTGAGACATTGAATTCGATTTTTAACTGCATTCCATGTCGTTTAGCACGGGGAATCTACAACAGGAAATGTGATTTAAGTTACTGTGGTTAAAAATTTATACGGTTTATTAAATTTTCATGCTAAAAAACTATATTTTTTCTTAAATATTTCTACAAGTGTTAATTATTAATTTAGTACGTGTGAAATGTAATTTTCTAAAAAATCGCTACAAACTCTTGAATTATTGACAGTATCGAGTAAATATTGAGTAATAGTATGATTATGAAGTAAAAGACAGTAAAATATCGAGTTGTTATATTGTAAGGGTCAATTTAAAAATTATTTTCACAAGTACGCGCACTACCCAACCTATATTTTTGGGATCAAAATATTTAAGATTCTCAAATCTTTAAAATAATGACCTTGCCTTTGAGATCTAGCTTATTTCAAAACTTGCAATCGATTTTTTCATAGTTTTTCAGAGCTATTTTTGACTAAATGTTTAAAGATACGAAGAACAAATTTCAATTTAATTTCATAAACTTGCATCGGTAAACGTATGTTATTAGAATATTTTTATCAGTTTTAATATATTTTATATGGTGCTGGGCGATTACGAGTCAACTTTTCAAAAATCGCAAATACTATTACACACTAATCATCCTTTTATTATAATTTAGAAGCTACAATTAGGACCACACTAATGTCGCTAAGAAAGTAGTTATAATGCATTTCATTGTGAGAAAGTAAGACTTGGCTGCTAAATTTTATGATCCTCCAGAGAACTTGTTAGGAACAACATTTTCCTGCTTGAAAAGCTTTAAATTTCCTAAACACAATTTATTTTACCTGTCTGCATTTTT
Organism: Parasteatoda tepidariorum; assembly: GCF_043381705.1. Lineage (NCBI taxonomy): Eukaryota > Metazoa > Arthropoda > Arachnida > Araneae > Theridiidae > Parasteatoda > Parasteatoda tepidariorum. The sequence continues at coordinate 14,085,269 of NC_092215.1, read as the reverse complement.
AACAGAACATATTTTATATTACTATTCAGGGGTCTGTTTAGAAGAAATTTGGGTCCGTTAACAGACCCTTCACAAAATATATTTTCATAAAAACGGACCCTTCACAAAATATTTTAACTTAAAAACGGACCCTTCACAAAATGATTTTTCTTTTAATCGGACCCTTCACAAATTTGTTTATCTTCATTATTATTTTGTTAATCGAATAAACCCTTTCCAGGGCAGAAAACAAGAAAGATGGATGTAAACGAATTAAGTTTTGTCTTCGGCAGACGATTCTTCCATTATTCGTCCGAAATTAATATTCTGCGTTCAGCAGTATAGGCTAAATACCAAATATTTGTATGTTGCATCTCTAATTTAGAAGCAGCAATTGTTGTTTATTTTTTAAAATTTAATTTTTTTAATTATAATTTTACAGTGTTGAGCATAATCTTGTATGTCTTTACAATTTAAAAACTCCTTGAAAAAGTTTTTTTTTGCAATAACGGACCCTATTTGCACAAATTTTTAAAAGCGGACCCTGGTTGAAAGAATGCGAGTAATTTTTTCACAATTTCATGAAAAACGGACCTTTCACAAAATGTCTGGACAGACCCCTGCTATTACCAAATTGGTTGATCTGCATAAGTCACCATTTTTCAAGTTCTCGAAAATTGGCGCCCATTCTCAAGACTTGCCAGACGTGAATGGAAAAAAAAACAAATGTGGTTTAAAATGTGAAACGTAAAGATGCCAATGAAATATGGGAAATGAAAGTGAGAACAAAATTAGGAAAAAATATAGTAGCTGAAAAAAAATAAGGATGAAAAAACAAATCAAGAAAAACCATTGTCACCAAGAGAGGCGAATCAGGGTATATTGCCTTTCCGCGCGCTATGAAGAGATGGTGAGGAACTAATGTTGTTAAAAAGGTAATCAGTATTCATATGAAGGAGACAAGATTCCAAGGCATCAGAATGAGCTGATGTGACTAGAGTGGAAATAGGTTTTGGCTCTGTCAAAATGGAATTAATACCCAAGATTCTAACAATGTGCAGCAATCGATAATTTATTGAATTCCTGCTGGCAGCCACATTTATACTGTTCCTTAAGTCTAAATTTTAAAGCACGCCTGGTTTGTCTGACTTAGCCAGGGTCGCACTGGCTAGTTATGTGGTTAATGCCCGCTCGATTTTTAAAACTGATAGTATCTTTAAGAGATTTGAATAAAAATTTTCTAACAGGCCTAAAAATGACTTTAAAAGCAAAACGGGAGAAGCTATTAGCAATTATATAACAAACGGGATAGAAAGAACGGTAAAGTAACAAGTTCACAGTAAGTATTAGAACAAGAGGGGCTTTTGGGTCTAGTGAGTATAGTAAATCAACTATAGAAGTTTCCATGAATCAACTATAGAAGTTTCACGCTTAGAAAGGGGAAGTTCAGAGTTTAAAGAGGAAGAGCAAAAATTAATTGCTAGAAAAATGAAAGCATGAAATGCTGAAATTTTCTGATAATTAGGGTGTTCAGAATATAATGAGGGGGCCAGGAAACGGTCAAATGTTTACAGGAAACAGGTGGAAAAATAATTAGGGTGTTTAGCTACAAGAACAACTAATTGTGACTTTCACCACTCTTTTATTGAAATTGAAGATATTATCTCTCTTGTAAATTCCTTTGTTCAGCGAACTGATTATCAATTCAATAGTAATATCTATGAACAAATTGAGAGTTCAGTCATGTGCAACCCTCTTTCTCTTATTTTTTGTAACAGATTCATGCATTTCTAAGAAAAATATTTTAAATTGTTTAAATTCTCATGGTGTAAAAGATATGCTAACGATACGTTTGTCTTAGTAGACAGTGATACGGAGTTTTAAGAGATACTTTCGGTTGTCAACACGGCTGAAACCAACACTCAATTTACTTTAGATGAGAGAGTTAGTTCAACATTTCCGTTTTAGTTGTTCTTGTAATTAAATCCCCTGATCATTTTCTCCCTTATTTATTTTATTTTATAACTGTCGTTGAACAGTCGACCCAATTTTTGGGTTTACAACTACTAATGTTCAACACCATAGCCTTGTAATTTTGAAAACAATCCAGACAACGAAACTCCTGGATCAAGTATCGGGAGAAATTTGCCTTCGTGGAGGACTTTATGGTGCAACTGACCCTCATTTGCATTACATGGAGAGGAAGACCACAAGAGCCTCCCACGGTTAGCCTGACGGCAAAGGGACTCTAACCAATGATCCGTCTACCATTGTGGATATTACACGTCAGCACTGGGGGAGGTGCACGCCGGATGCGAAATTCGTATTGACCAGCCATCACCGGGACCGAATCCGATTCACCTGATTGGAAGGCGAGCGCTCTATCCCCCGAGCCATCGCGACCCTTCCCTCTATTTATTGTAAACATTTTACCGTCTCTTTGCTCCCTCTCATTATTTCTAATTACCCTAATTGTCAGACCTGATCTTTCTTTGAACGTCCTCAACATCCTGAACTTGTTGCTGCTAAACGTCGATTTGAACCATCTATAGTTGATTCAGATCTTGCTAAATTTACTGGACCCAAACGTTCTTCTTCTAATCTTTACAGTGAATTTTATTGTTTCTCTTCTCTCGTTTTCTACAAAATTACTCCTCTACCGATTTAGTTTTAGTCATTTTTAGGCATGCAAACAAGATTAAATTTAGGTCCCTTAAATATCATTTTCAGTTTTTAAGATCGCTGGGGCATTTTTAAATACCTTGACAGGGTGACCTTGGCTACATCGAATAAACCAGACTAGCTGTAAAATTTAGGCACAATGCATAGGTTTGTTTTCAAGTAAGCGATAAATTATCAATTGCTGCACAGTGTTGGAATCTTAGGCACAAATTTAATTTTGGCAATGCCAAAATTATTTCTACCTCATCTTGATGCCCTAAAATCTTGTTTCATATGAATGCTAATTCCTTTGTTGGGTTGGTTGGTTCTAATGCTACTTGCCACATGGGCAAGCCTGCTTGGTGAAATCGAGCAAATTAAGGCAGAGCGTGCGTTTCTTGATTTTCAGTGGCGCTATCTATGGCCAAGAATTCGACATCTGCCACACCATACGTCGCACCCGTTTATAGGGCGGACCCATTCATACATCCATTCATTCATCCACAGATCGTAATTTTGACTAGAATCGGAGAACGATCGATCTCCAATCAAGTACCCCCCGAGGCATGGAGGACTTTTGCGACTCAACAAATTTAACGTGCATCAGTCACTTTGCTACACGGGGAGTCTTCGGCCGCGGGGTTCGAACCTATGAACTCTCAGACATGGGCCCAGCGCCCTACAGACCAGGCTATCCCGACTAATTCCTTTGTTAAGTACATTAGTTCCTCATCACCTCTCCATAGAGCGTGGAAATGTAAACTCATGTTTGTGAAAATTGCTACACCATGAAGGACCTATGCGAGGGAGCTGAAATTTTCAGGAAATGCAAAGCAGAGCATGTTATGCAAATGATTAGAATTTGAGATCCGTAGCGCATGCGTATGCTGAGCAGCGCCCTCTGAACGGCTGATCGATCTGTATAAATTGACGGCTGTAGCAAGGCGTGTATGGTTATCGGTGGTTATCTGCTTGTGGTAAATGTTAGCTTAGACGTTACTTATGCCTCTTCGACGAAAGAGAGCGAGATTTCAACAACTTACGGAGTTTGAACGAGGGAGAATCATCGGCCTTCGTGAAGCTGGATTGTCTTATCGTGCAGTAGCAGCTCCTGTGCAGCGTAACAGTAGCACAGGATGTGTGTTTGGAAGCAGTGGACGGACGAGTGTCAGACAACTTGGAAATCCGGGAGTGGACCCCGAAATGTCACGTCAGCTCGCGATGATAGACACCTGGTCCGCGCGGNGGATTTTCTTATCGTGCAGTAGCCGCTTCTGTGCAGCGTAACAGCAGCACAGGATGTGTGTTGAAGCAGTGGACGGACGAGTGTCAGACAACTTGGAAATCCGGGAGTGGACCCCGAAATGTCACGTCAGCTCGCGATGATAGACACCTGGTCCGTACGGTACTGATTGACCGTACGGCTCCCTCTAGCCAACTGGCAGCACAGTGGTCAATAGCTACAGGTGTTTCAATGTGTGTTTCATCAAATCGTAGACGTCTGCTGCAGCGTGGACTGCGCGCAAGGACTCCTTTATACAGGATCCCCCTCACGCTAAACCTTCGCCACCAGCGGCTGCAATGGGCCAACCAGCATAGGGACTGGCATGCAGATTGGCAGCGTGTCGTGTTTTCTGACGAATCGCGCTTCAATTTGTGGTACCATGATGGCCGCATTCGTGTCAGACGCTATGCCGGTGAACGCCATCTTCCGGAGTACGTTATCGAACGCCACAGTGGACTAACACCCGGAGTTATGGTGTTTGGTGCTATAGCATATCATGGACGATCTCAATTGTTATGAATTGTTGGTAATCTGAACAGCAACCGGTACATCAGTGAAGTTCTACAGCCCCAAGCTGTTCCCTTCCTTCAAGCCTTGCCAGGTGCTGTATTTCAACAGGACAATGCCCGAACTCATATTACTAGGACTGTTCAATCCTTCCTTGCATCGCGACAGGTACAACTTCTTCCTTGGCCGGCGTATTCCCCGGATTTGTCGCCGATTGAACATGTGTGGGATTTCGTTGGTCGGCGTCTCGCTCGTAATCCTCGTCCTGTTGCTTCTACAGACGAACTTTGGGTACGCATACAAACAGAATGGAATTCTCTTCCTCAGACACACATTCAAAGTTTGCTCGACTCCATGCCACGTCGCGTGGCAGCACTTATTGCGGAGCGTGGTGGCTACACAAAATACTGATTTCGATTTCTTGTTATTGTTTGTTTGCTTTGAAAGCTTAATCATTTATTTGTACCACTACCACTCAACTGTGTATTAAATTTCATTCAATTATGACGATTTCTTCATGGTGTTGCAATTTTCACAAACAGGAGTTTATTTTAACCTCCCTCTTGGCGACAATGGGTTTTCTCATCCTCATTTTTGTTTCACTCTCGGCTACTATGGTTTTTTTAAGCTTTGTCCTCTCATTTATTTTCTATTTTTCGTTAGCAATTTTACGTTTTAGAATTCAAATCATTTTTGTTATTTTCTCATTCCCGTTTAGCAAGTCTTGAGAATGGGCACTTATGAATTGAAAATGGGCATTTATGAATTGAAAATGGGCATTTATGAATTGAAAATGGGCATTTATGAATTGAAAATGGGCACTTATGAATTGAAAATGGGCACTTATGAATTGAAAATGGGCACTTATGAATTGAGAATGGGCACTTATGAATTGAGAATGGGCACTTATCAATGAAAATTTTTTTTAATCAAGTGCTAACATAAATAAATGAGACAAAAACGCATATTACAAATTTATCACTTTTATTTTTCATCCATGTTTCTTTCTGGCTCTACAATCATAATTCAAAATCACAAAACATTTCACTTTAATTTTGTTTATCTTTTATGGAGCTTAGGAATACATTTGTGGGTTTCGGAATATAACAAAGCACACAACTTAATCACTTGTGCATAAATATCACGGGAATGCTTTGAAACATGGAAACATACCAAGGTGGACAAAGATGTAATATATAGAAATATTTATATAAGAATTCTCGAAACCCCGCATCCCATATTGAACAATTATCTTTAAATGGGATGCTTTCAACTCTATTCAGGAAATTTTTATTTCTTTTTATATTGCACATTTAACATACGTACATAGAAGCAAGCAAGCTGGATATAGCAAAAACAGCAGTTCATTGTTAACTAACATGAAATGTATACATATTTTGTAATAAATACTTACTTCTTCTCGTCGTCCAAAACATTTTTCACTCGGTTATTATATCAAAACATGTAAAAAAATGAGTTCATTAGTTTCACTGTCACGATTTCGAAAAACTAGTATTTGAAAGTTTTGGCTTGAAATTTTCCTATTTCTCACTCATTTGTGCCAGATGAACTTTTCAGCAAATGTTAAAGACAAACAATACCTAAGCAATATAAATATAGCAACATGGAGTCTAAAAGATATATACATCCATAGACATGATTTCTTTTCATATATATATATTTATTTATAATATATATTATTAACTTATTGTTAGATAAAACCATCTACTTGTGGCAGCTTATAGTTTTCATATACTATAAAACTTTAAAAATGAGAAGAAAAAAAATATTATCAACAATAAGATTAATTTTTATGCAGTTAGTTTCACTGCAAGTTTCTAGCTCGGAAACCAACGTTTTAACTTTCTCTGATTCAAATATTTTCCCCATTGATTTGATTTTTAGACATTGTATACAACATAGGTCATCTAGGAATAATGGAGACAAGGACAAGTATTTAACATTCGCACGTTACATAATGATCAAACGCACGTACAACTACGAACGTTTTATCTGGCATACGGACTACAAATACACAAACACACGTTCGCACAAAACTATAACGAGATTCATTTAGACTATGTGTACAAATCTTTCGGGTGCTACGTAGCGAAACAACCTACATGTCGCGTGGCTGACTACAATCAGTTCTACACTATCAAAGCTTCTACAAACTACTACGTTTGGTTATGAAATATCGCGTTTGAGTGGCGCACTTTTTCTAATTTTTTCGTTTGCATTAAATACAGAACTATCTATCTTACACACACACATCAGCATTGTTTAGTTTGGTTTATACATTGTGCATACATGGGATTCTTTTCCGGGCAAAAATGCTTTTTGAAGTATGTACTAGTCAAGGAAATTTTTCTTTATAGTTTTGAATCATTTAAAAAATTATATTTTTTAAAAATTTTTTAGAATTGATTATCAAATTTACTTAAATATAGGGGAGAGTGGGGTCGATTGTAACTGGGTACGATTGTAACAGAGGAAAATTTCAAGTGTCGGGTTCTAGATTTGGCTCCTAGGTGGCGCACAAGGTGTATTTAATAAATCTACATGTACATCCCTGCTGGCAGCCATTTTTATGTACTTTTGAAAGAGTTACATCACAAAAGATATTTTCACGCTACGTAAGTACTTTTTTTGGTATTAGAATATTATATTGTAACAAAGTAATTTTGTTTAAACATATACACATTATTAACCGAATATGTAAGTGAACACCTTGATTGACTTTTCAAAAAAAAAAAGATTAGTTTTGTTAATTAACTTGCATTGTTTTTAACAAATGAAGCTGAAATGGCGTCTTGGGGACGATTGTAGCAATAAGTAAAGGGACGATTGTAACAGCTGAAAATAAATAGTCATATGTTTACAAACCATTACTTAACTCTTTAAGAACCACCAATAGTTTCCTATATCATTTATATGATGTTACATGTGCATTATTTAATTTGTCACCTTTCACAGCATAAATTAAAACTTTTAACCCCTTAAAGTTAAAAGTTTAACCCTTTAGGTCTCTGCTCATTATTATTTTTACTCCTAAAATATCACTACTATTTTGATCAATAAAAAAATATATCACAACTATGAAAATATGTATAATTTACTATGTTTTAGTTGAATTTATGAACAGTTACAATTGACCCCGTAAGTGGGGACAATTGTAACAAGTGCACGACTGTCAAAAATTGTTAATAACTAATATAATAACATTTTTAAAATAAGGTATTTATTTTTTTTCCTAGTAGAGGATAGTCTACTTTACTCGTCTGTCAATTAATACTAATAATATATTGGATTTTTGGTTAGTTAAAAATAGTTAAGTAAAAAATGTTACAATTGACCCCACTCTCCCCTACTCCAAAAATTACGTTTCACTTAAAGATTATGGAATAAAATGTTAAATGTTTGAATCATTATCTAAAATGTTAACACTTGTTGTATTAATAATCATTCAAATTAATCATTTAGATTTTTATTCTATAAAATGAAAAATAATGAACACTATTAATAAAAGCCGCGTGAATTTTAGGAGCTAGATAATTTAGTTATTTGAACTACCTTCATTAAAGTATTTGAGAAACGCAACTTCGCCCCGTAGTTTCTTAAATTTTGAGAAATTTTGAGAAACTTCTGCTGCCGCCCGATTCTGTTACAGGCAGACTCAGTTTTATGTTTCCTAATGAAAATTAAAATAACTTTTGTAACAGAAATTATGAAAACGCGTTTTTGTATTAAAGTTGATTCGCATGATATTAATAAAACAGATATACATTTTTGTTTTCAGAGTTTGAAAAAGTCGCACGCATCAATTTTCTGAATAGTAGCTTTTGTTGGTTTGCTTATAATTTTGTTTAACTTTGACCAGTACAAGAACTATCTACAGTATGCACTGTACAAGACTGTGTTTGTTTTTTGTACATTGTGCTTGCCCATCGGTGTAACAAAGTAATGTCTTTCTTCTATGTTATGCGAACAAAATACACATTTTTAAAGATAGTATGAAAATATGCTCTCTTGAAAAGGACCACCCTAACTTTGAGAAAATAAAAAGGTTTTTAACAAAAAGTTTTTTTGCTTTAGTCCCTTATATTATTTCTCCAAAAATACTTATTTATTTAAGAGAGGAGCATAAAAAGTTAAGAGAGCGGTTTAATATTAAAGCAAGCGAGTAATAACCAGAACAACCATACAGCTTTATTTAATTCGGACGGCCAGTGGTTTGCAAAATACAGTGCTTATTTTACAAATATCGGTAGTATGTGATAAATCACTGTATTATTAATAATAAAAAGAATTTAATCAAGCTCCGTATATATAAATGCCTTCTTTTAATTCAACCTAAATTTTCACCTATAAATTAATTTTTACATATTTGTTTCAGTGGTGATTGAAAAAAAAAAAACTCTTTCTTACTTAGATTTTGTTTTTCATTGGAAGCATACTTTTTAGTTTAATAAAGGAAGAATATCAAAATATTTTTACAAAAACATACTTTTCACAAATAGAAAAAGCGCCATCTATCGGTGACGATGTTAACTACAATCTGTATGAATTTTTCGCCATGTCAAAATTAAATGATCCCCGCAGAAAGGGTTAAAGATAAATGATTGGTTTGGCTATAACGGCTCACTGAAAATGATTTGATTTGTTTTACTTGAATATTGGATATCTATTTTTTCATGTCCTGACTTTGTTAGAGATTGTCGCTTACCTGGTATTTACTTTGAGGGTTCGTTCTGATGTCCTCTTCTTTCAAGCTGTCAAGCCACAAATAAACTCTTTGCTCTGACATGAATGCAGTATTCATGAAACAAAGAGCAAGACATGTAGAATATTTGCTGACAAATATAAGCAAAACAACAATGTGAAAACGTAGCTATATATCACAAGGGATAACATTGGTGTTTAAAAAAATCCTCTCACAGATACTATGACGAGACAACATGTTGGCACGTTGGAAAAAATACATCACAAAAATAATCGCATAAAATTTTCAAGAAACACCGTTTTGTTAACCACTGGCAATAACCAACGTCTATTAAAGGACGTAACGATTTTTATCCCCTAAATGCTTTTTTTGATGAAGCCCGTAGAAAAATTGCTACTGAAATAGCGCTAATGTTTGTACTCCATAAATTGAGTTAGACGGGAAGAATGACTCAATTTTTGGAATATGTTAGAAAAATGAAACAGCCAAAACAGGGAAAAATAAAATTCAAAATTCCTCCTAAACATACTCACAAACATTCGGTGTTTCTATCTCAACTATTAACAACTAATCATTCTATATTTTATGTGAATAAATAAAACAGTGCTTCATAGAACAGCACCTGTGGAACCAGGGTAATATATTTTCAGCAATTTGTTGCCGCTCACAGCGCCACCTGGGGAAAATAATGAAAATAACTGGTTGTTAATTCTTGGCTAAAGAATAATTTAGTTGATTTGTCTTTTTCACTTTCACGTGATGACATTTAAAATCTAAGTTTCCTTCTTCTGCAAAACAACAAACACAATAATCGAACGGGGCAGTGCAGGTGGTGACTGTGTCGCATTGGGCCTCCTGTGCCTAAGTCACCCAAGTCCCCCCACCGGGAACACTTCCTCTCACACAAAACATTTATATAATAGTTCCCTTTGAGGGTAGATGATAGACTTATTAAAATGTCTCTCAGTGGAAAATTATTCAACAAAATTCATCTCACTTTTATCTATAACACCTTATAATGAAAATATCACCTTTATTAAATTTCGAACAACGGGCAGATTAAAACATTTCTTTATAAATGTTACAAATTTTTCACTGAGACACTGAAAATATCGAATAGTTGTATTTTAAATACAATTTTGCACCTTTGCACAAACAAAGCATGCCAATTATTGGAGCATTGGTATTCAATTAGATAAAATTCATTATGAAAAATATGATGCTTCATATCTATAAAGACTTCTTTAAATAAGAAAGAAAAGATACCCCAAAATGATGAAAAAAAAAAACATTCCGTAAAAGAAATCTCAGCTTAACAGTATTTTACGATGCATATCATGGTGGTTGTATTCTCGAAGGTTCTATTTATGAATAACAAGCCTTCATCTTTCAGACTATTTCTTCTTTAAAAAAGTTCCACTCCATAAACTCTTTTAAAAACAAAAACAGCGTCTGCGGTGGAGGGCTCTTGGCTTCATTTAGTACAAGGGGGGGGGAAGGGTGACTATAAGGGACATCACAAACATAACAGTACATGTTGGAATACTACTGAGCCTGATATTGTTGCATGGGATAGGCACCAATCATTCCAGGCTGCTGTAATCCTTGCGCGAGGGGACTCTGAGCAGCTGCAGCGGCTGCTGCGGCTGCAGCTATTTGAGGTTGACCAGGAATGCCTTGCCAAGCCATCTGCATACCACTCATGCTGAAACAGAAAATAAACTTAATAAGTATTAAAGGCAGTTGAAAATAAGGTACACTTATTGGAAATTTCCAGTTTAATAAAATATCAAAATCTTATCTTTCTACAAGGCTTGATTTTTATGTTTATTTGTAATAGAAAAATTTTAAATAGTTTCTTTACAATGTAATGCAACGCGTAACTATTTTAACGCTTAAAGACTCTTAATTACTTTTAACTGAGGACTTTAAACTTCAGTTAGAATTTTAGGTATTTTAATGAAGTGGGTCCAAGAAAGGTTTCTATAATAAAAATGTAATAGTGTGAGTTTACAAAAAAGTAGCTCGTAAATCACTTTTACAATCAAAAAGGGTTATAAAAATTTTTAAAGCAAGAAGTTAATAAAAAATTAAAATAAAATTTTTTTTCGGAAGATAAAAAGATACAGAAATTAGTCTTACCATAGTTTTTAAACTATAATATTTTGCAAAATATTTTAACTGTTTTAGTGAACTGTTTTAGCCTAGTTTTATCGAATATAAATAAATTCCATTTCAACTGAAACAATTTTCGTAAAAACTGTTACACAGAAAATGATTAATCTAAACCTGATTCAAACAAAAATTCAGTTCTAGTTGTAACTTCTTAATTTTCTCATTCTAATAGATCAGTTAAAACTAAGGAAGAAAAATAAAAATAGTTTTGATATCGAACTTCAATATCGAGAGCTTTAAATAAGAAATAGTATTAGTAAAGGAAAATTTTAATAATTATGACAGCAATTAGTTAACTGTTGAGTATATACGCTAAGAAAAAGCCCACAATTTTTACTATAATTTTTCAATGTAATTTACAAAAAAAAAAAAAAAACATATGCCCGAATTTTTTCATTTTAAAAATTGCACTAATGTATAAATTTTTAATTAAGCAACTTTTTTAAGTATTAATTACAAATTAAAAAAAACGGTTTTTTATTGTTCAATAACTCCTACATTAAAAAGGGAATGCTTCCAATAAAATTTTAATATTAAAGCCGGCTTGTTTACAGACGGTATAATTAATGTAGAATACATTCTTAATAATGCCAATTATTTTTCATAAAGACAAGGATCGAAGCCATAAAATGCGGAAGATAAGTTGTTAATTATCCTAACTCGGCACTATTTCAAAGAAATAAAATGAATCTTTCGAAATGAGAAAAATTTTCTTTAAAACTTAGCAGTCTTAATTAAGCGCTTTCATCTGCTAGTTTAAATGAAACCGCAGCAACTTTTCTAAATTCATTTCAACGTTGATACCTAATTTATTCATCTTTTAATTAAAAGCTTTGTTTTTTGTCAAGTATCTTTTTGTCAGAAAAAACTGCGGAGTTTTTTTTATGCAGTTTTTGTTGATTAAGGTGTACGTAGTTCTTTTATGCGATTGGGATTATTTTTTTTTCTTTTCAAAATGGGTGTTTTTTCAGTGATGTTAGCGGCTGGAAATAATGATGAAAAATGTTATTTTTATTAACACTTATTATTTAAGCTCAAAAAATAGATGTTACATTAAATGTTTGATTGAGTAAAATCATTTTTCACTTTAGTAATTTTGTGAAAATGAATCAACAATTTGTGAAGTGATCGACATTGATTATTTGAACTTAGTATAGGTATCATACAGAAGTTTTGGATTAATATTTGATTTCACTTAAGGTGAATAAATAAACCTAAAACCAATTGGGATTTTGGCGTTGAAAAGAGGATTAGTTTATGAATAAATACAAATATGATTAAATACAAATATGAGTAAATTGGAATTAACCTTTGTATGGCTAATTCAAAACTACGTTTTAGATACATATTGGTATTCATCTATACTTTTTTCTAAGTTAAGGAATTTAAACATATTGGTATTCATCTATACTTTTTTCTAAGTTAAGGAAATTAAACATATTGGTATTCATCTATACCTTTTTCTAAGTTAAGGAATTTAAACTATTACCAAAATAAAAGAAAAATACTTTTAATGCATAAACTGGACTAGTGTTAATTACATTAGGTTTTATTTGCTAAATTAATTTCAGTTGTTGGTGAAAAACACTTTTAAGTCATTTAACTGGTTTAAGTTGTAACAACACAACAGATGAAAAAAAAAACCCTCAAATCTTCGAACTGTTATAAATATTTAGTGCTATTTGAACAATTTAACTTTCGCTTAAAATATTGTTATTAGAATGAATATTTTTGCATTTTTTAAATACTATTGCATTTGTCGGCAAAATAGTTCTTGAGAAATCGAACTTTAAGAAAAGTAATATATTTAACATTCGATTTCTCAGGAACTATTCGATCGATTTCGCTCAAATTTTGCATGTTGCCATGTAAAATTACATTTAAAAAATTATTTTTATTACATTGTAAAATTACATTTAAAATAGTGAAAAATAATGAATATTTATTAAAAATTATTTTTTTGCATGGAATCTTTGCATTATCTTTGGATAAACGATTTTCATAATTGAGTGCAAACATTTTTCAATTCGCTTATAAAGTTATCGAGATTAGGTAAAATATGACTAAAATAAAACTAACATTAAGGGGTTCAAACTTTGAACCGTTCTCCTGACCAAATCATTGGGACTATATTTTCCAGATTGCGGTGACCCCCTATATTTTGGGGGTCAGAAATCCAAATCCGTCGAAAAAACTGTATGTTTCGTCATAGGAAAAACTTTTTTTTAAATCTGATTTCTTAACTTAATATATCATCTGCACTATTTAATTAATTGAGATCACCCCCTCGAATCATTAAAATTGACTCCGAGAACATGAAGATTCGATCATTGGATAGAAAGTTATTCAGGGTGGACTTTTTATTTATTTGTGCTCTGTATAATGAAAAAGAGAATAAATGTTATTGTGGCAGCAAAGTATTAATTAAAAAACAAACAGAATACATATTAAAAATTTCAAGATCTCTTGCAGGTCTATTTAAGGTGTTATAAATTTAACGTAAAGAAATTATTTTAGCAGAAAACTAAATACGTAGGGAACCGATTATCCGGATCGATCGGGACCATCGCTATTCCGGATAACTGATTTTTCCGGTTTTCTGAATCTCTACAAAAAGCCGTTTTTTTATTGTTAAACCCAACTAAAAAAAAAAAAAATATTTGGAAATAATCTTAAAAAGAAGAAAAAACGATGAAGTAATACACTAATGATTATTTCCAAAATGATGGTAAGGTAAACATCTTTCAAAAAAGAAAGAAAAATCTTGAAATCTTATGAGAAAAGAAACATTTTTTTTTTAAAAAATGGCGGGAAAATTCATCGAATTTCGTTCCGGTTTTTTGGTTTTCCGGTTTTCTGATTTCCGGATAACGGGTTCTGTACTGTAATATTCAAAATATTCGAGGAATCATTTATATCACTTACCCAAATCCTTGCCCGTAGTACTGTCCGTAAGGGTACTGCATTCCTTGAATGAACTGCCCTTGTACTTGGGGAAATCCTTGTGGGTACCAATAGCTCATTTGTTGGTAGGGGAAGGTGTACTGAGCAGCTAAGTTCTAAAGTAGTTAAAAAAATATTAATTAAAAATTGATATGCACTTCCACTGAAAAAAAATGTAATTTTGATAACAATTTTTAAGAAATAATGCTGAATGCCCTAATACCATTTTTACTAAATTTTATGTAAAATGACCTCGTAAATCCCAATAAGATTTCTCCCATCTTATTTTATCATTTTGCAATGAACTTGATTTGGAACAGTCTTCTAAGAGAGTTTTAAAACATAATGAATTGTAATAAGAAGGTAAATTTTAATCTGCAAAGAAAAAACATTAAAAATGGGTATTTATTTATGTCATGTTTAAAATATTCAAATTTTTATTTTTACTTCCTCAAACACCTCTAAGCAATATAAACATTTAGCTAGAATTATTGTCAAAAGAGATCCCCACATATGTTGAATCACCCAAATTCCCAAGCAAAATCTTTGGAACCTCTCCATGGAGAAAAATAATTATTTTAACTGTTCAATTTCTTCTGAGGGGCTCACACATAAACAAAGGAAGTATTGAGATTTGGTCCCCCCCCCTTAAGAAACTTTCATAAAGAGTGTTTTCTTTTCTTTCTTTCTTTGAAGGTGTTTTTATTTCTTTTTCATATATTCCAGATTTCCTCACTAAGCATTCTCAAATAAGATATTGTCATATATAGAAGATATTGTCATATATAGAAGATATTGTCATATTTTTTGCTAAAAGTGGGTGGAAGGGAATCTCCTAATTAACTGTAATATGTAGACTTCTCTGTTCAGAAATTTTTTCCTCATTTGTAAGTGTCGAATGGAAGAAAAAGGGAATAGAATGGAAATCAGAAACAACAGAAAAATCACCATTTTGATAATTCTTTTTTACAGTATAAGGGGGCAAATCCTTTAAAACCTTGCTGATTACAAATACTCTCCCTTGGAGATTCCGATCCCCCCCTCTCCATAAAGTTTACGAGACAAGCTCTTTCTGATCAATTGCTCGCTTTAAGACAAAAGTTTGAGAAAATAATTTTTATTAGTAAGGGAGTTTTGGGAGAAAAGGAGGCAGAGAGCTGGAATATGTAAAAAAAAAAAAAGACTAATGATAATTTTAACTTTTCCTTTTTAAAATTAAAAAGGAAAATACTCCCAAGATCTTTTTACAACTGCTTAATGTTATCTTTCTTTATCCAAATTAAAATTGATAAATGTAGGAACTTTTCCTGAGTGATAGAGGAAATTTGACAAACGCAGGGTTGGTGCTTTATTCATGCACTGTATGATAATTTTTCCAGTTTTTCTCTTATAAAATGACTAGATGCAAATGGGTAAAAGTCAATTTGCACAAATGGAGTTCGTATTTTAGGAAACAATGAGATTACTTTTAAAATTTATTTTATATTTTTTTACAGACGTAACATAAATTTTGATGCATATAATGTGCTGAGACTTGAAAAAACAAACAATGTATATGTTACAAATTACACATCAGTTAATATACCAAATTTTAATTATTTTATTGAACTATTTTCTTTTATAAAAAATCTAGATTGTTATTTCACAGGTGTGATATTTTAATATTTATCAATTAATATATGAGTATTATTCTAAACATTTGAATAGTATGTTTCAAATTGTGATAATTTAAAAGAAGTTCAAACATTCAGTACAAATTTTACATTGAGTTTCCAAAGCTTACGTGCGTATGACACTAAATACTATCATATTTTATATTGACTATCAAAGATAACGTGATGTACAATGTGAATAACTGGTGTGTCTATTATATTTTATACTAACTCTCAAAGGCAACGTATGCGAATGAAACACACTGTGATCTTCATGGTATCATTTGATAATAGTTGTTCAGTAAC
This sequence comes from Parasteatoda tepidariorum, assembly GCF_043381705.1. NCBI lineage: Eukaryota > Metazoa > Arthropoda > Arachnida > Araneae > Theridiidae > Parasteatoda > Parasteatoda tepidariorum. Next base: position 14,069,038 of record NC_092215.1, on the reverse strand, counting down.
AATTATAAATATTACAATATGAAATTAATTACATCTACACTGTTATTTTTCTGTTAAAATGGTTAAATAACAATCTATTTATTTGTTATTTTACCATATTAAAAAAATAGTCAAGTAAATATAAATATCATGGTATTCAAACTATTAGCCGTAAGAAAAATAGTTTATTAACTGATTTCATCTAATACGATTAAACAACCAGAATTTTATAGCCCCACCTAATGAAGCTACTTAGTTCCTTGCAGTTGGGTGCATATTATAGCCAAGATGTCTAATCTATCAATCTCATGATAGATAAAACAGGTGTTCGAGCCCCAGTGTCACTACTACTAAATTTCCTCCATTCCCTTTAAGAATGAAGAGTTTCTAGTGTTCTGAACTCCCCAATTAATAACTCTGGTTTATTAGAGTACGATACTCTCATTTAACCATAGATGGCAGCACTATAAAGCTGCTAAACTATACCAAGTCCAGTTAAATTTCTGGTTTTGAAACCATGCTAGTTGTAAATGGTTTCGAAAAAATGTTTTTTATTGTAAACTTTACTTTTATTTGGATGTACAGACTGTTGGCGGTTACTTTACAATAATTTTAGAATGAAGATTCTAAAAGTGTACGTTAAAAAAATACAAAGTTTTATTACCAGTTAATATACCTAGAACTGAAAAAAACTATATCTTTAATATAATTGATAACAGTAATCATGCTTAATGCACTTGAATACACTTTAGCATGTTTGATAACATTTAATATGGGTAATAAATATAATATACACAAAGTCAACACATTTGATGAATCTTTTATGTATAACTATAAAAGTGATAAAAAAAAGAGAAATGCGGGTTGGAGTTTGCCTTTTTCAGTATGATATGCTAATTAATTAGCCTGTTATAAGATACAAAAATTATACCTTTTTTTAACTGATTTTGAGAGAGTTTAAAAAGGTAGTAAGGGGAAATATATTTTCACGTTTATGAAATATTACAATAATTATATATTTTATTTATTTTAAACAATTTTCATAAATTTTTTTTGCGCAAATACAATTTTCTGCAACAAAAAAAAGTACAGTTATATGCTCTTTCGAGGTTTCACACTAATAAATAGCTAAAAATTAAATGTATTTCAAACTGCTTCATAATTTCAGGAAATGGTTTTCCTTTCACGATGGATCTTCTAATAATTATTAGTTCCAAGTTGAAAGATACCTTTCTTCCTTTTATGACACTTTATTTTGGGGTATGTTTCAAATATTTTATTACTAATGAATATTAAGCATATCTAAGCAAATAATATAGCCATCTTAGTAAAAGGCACGAAATTTATTTACCAAAAACTTATGTTTATTCCTTGCGATTTCATTCCTCTCTTGTTGACTTAGACATGAAATTTGTTCTCTTTCTTTAATGCAGAATACTCAAGAGCGTCATAACTTGAGACACAATCCAAATTTTTGAAAAATGCTGAAAACGGATGTTTTTGTAGCAGATATGATAGACTTTAAGGACACTAAACAAAGAAATTTGTTTTGTACGAGTATTATCAGTTTAATAAAATCGCATATAGGACGTTATCTTCCTTGTAACCAATCGGTACTATGGTACTCTTTTTATTCAGTTTTCCCAAATAAACTGATAGTAAATATTTACTCTACTTGGCAGTACGTAAAGCAATGTCCGTCATTCTATCACAATATAAGATTTAAGACGTGCGCTATTTTGTGTTTTCTTAATTATTTTTATCTGATAGAATTATACCAATACAATTCTGTCATTTTTTAAAAGGTAGTTTAGCACTATATATTTGTCTGTTTTTGGATATTTGATAAAAGTCTTCGGTTTCCTGTAATTTTCATTAAATTTTTTTTTGTTAGAATCAGTTACACCAGTTTTCTTTGATTAAAATTGCGAAAAATTAAGCTTTGAAAATTCTGAAAACAGACAACTGTACAGTTTTAAATTACTTACTGAAAATCATATAATTTTATTGCTTTATTTTTGAAAAAAAAATCTAGATGAAAATCTATATCAAGCTCTATTTCTCCTAATTTAATAAAATTAATTTTCAACCTTTTCAAAAAAGTACAGTGCTTCTTCATCAAAAGTTTTTTAACTGCAAAAAACAAAAACAAGAAAAAAAAATTCAGGAAAACGCCAATCAAAAATTTAACCTAAAACTAAAGAGGGCTTCTTAAATGAAGCAATGATTTAGTCATCCTTGAAAACTTCTCTTCAAAACAATGCCACAATAATAGTTAAACATGAAAAAACAATGTTTTGTTACAAGTTAGGTTCCAACCATCTTCAAAAAATAAACATGTAAAAATGAAGAAAAGCTCGTTGGTTTACTGTTTCCGTCGAGACTCTTTCATTATTAAAATTAACTGGTTCATTGTTGTAACTCGTTCATTGTTAAAATTAACGATATTAATTTATCGTTTTTACCATTTTGTATTCATCATGAATATCGCTTTTTGTTTTACTTCTTCTGTTTTAGGTCTTCTTTTATATAAAAAAGAAATATAAATTTTAAAATTTTGTACTTATAGAGAAGTCTTACGAAAACTTAGAATCCTAGAATCAAATTCGATAATCCCACGAAAGCTTGTCTTACGGTAAAAACAGCTTTTGTCTACACTTTTAAAGAAACACCAGCTTGTACTAAATAGGTTTCATTTATTAGGGATAGGCAAAAACTATCAAAAATTCCTAAAGACTCTAAAGAGAGAAAAGGAAGAAATGATTTTTTATCGATAAAACAGCTTGCACTGAAATCATTAACTGATGGGAGGTAAAATTCAAAAATCTAAAAAATTTGAAATTAGCCTTTTGCGTTTACTAAAGAAACTGAATTTAATTTGTCTTAAAAATTTGAATCTGTGTTGAGTAGAATTTCTGATTCATTCTTTGTAAATACAGTTTCTAATAAGTTGACCCCAATGGGGTCCAATTATTACAAATAAAGTAGTATTTTAGAAATCTCGTTGTATTTTGATCCTATAGTTAATATTTATCATTAGATTTAAATATTTTCTAAAATTGGTACAAGAAAAAAACCTATTAAAACCTATACTTATTACCAATTAAGTATAAAAATATGTTAGTGTTTTAAATTAATTTTATTTTGAAATATTTAAATGATATGAAGCGAAAATTAATGTGACTCATACAATGAAAAGGTTCTAAAACTTAAAGAATGAGATGAACAATTATAATTAAAAAAAAAACTCCTTTATTATTGCTTTAATATTTGCATCTATTTAACAGAAATTATTTTTAATGTGAGCGAATATAATATCGTTGTAGTAATTAGTATTAAATACATTTAATTAAATATAAGATGTTTGATAGTTTTTGATTAAAGCGTATGATAAGGTCAAAATTATTTCGTACATATTTTATAAGATTTATCATCTACTTTAGAGATCTCCTCTCCAGAGGTTCACGTACTCCAAAGAATACACAGAAAATTCTAGGGGGTACTTCACATTTCTCTTCAAAATACAATATGTTTACTCGCAAGCTCAAAATTATTACTGAAAAACAAAATTTTGAATTGCATATTCATAAGAAGTAGCTAACTCTCTAATCTTTCTAAACAGAAAAACAAAAACAAAATCGAATTAGTAAAAAAAGGAAAAAAAAATGTCTTGTGGAAATAAAGCCACTTCTGATTAAAGGTAATATATCAGTAATATTTATATATGATTTGAAGTAATAAAAGCTCTTGCGCACCATTTGCTGAATCTTGGAAAATATATGTGGAGAAAGGCTTGTTTCGTATATGATGAAGAAATTACGTATATGAGATCACGGCCCTGAAAAGGTTAAAATAGTCGTAATCGGTTTTTATTGTTTTAGTCTGAAGAAGAATAAGCAAAGCCATAATATAGCAAAAATAAAACAAATTATGTAAAATTGCTTTAAGGAATTAAAAATTATGCGTCAAAATATGTGAATAATTGCTTTTATTTTTGTATAACACGAAAGCTGATTTTATAAGCAATGAATATACTGAAAGATGTGTTTACAAGCATATTCTCCGATGTGTAAAAGGAATTTAATAACTCTTCATTTAAGACTCTTATAAAAGAACGCTCGAATCTCTCATAATTTTTTTCAGGAAAATTCTTCAGAAAAATAAATAAATAAAGTAGAGAAATAAAAAATAATCCATGAGTTTTAAATTTTTATAAATTCCTTAATAATAACAACTGATATTAGTAATATCAATTTATTATTTTAAACTTATTAATAATCATGAAAATTTTGTTTCGTTTATCCTAAAAGTAGTTGAATAATTTTAAAGAACGCACCAAATTATCAAGCCTCTTACAATAAGTCTTTTAAATTTTATCAATTTAATTTTTCTTAATCTTTTTTACTCTTTTAATCTTCGATACTAATATGCATAGTGACATACAATGCTTTGAATCGACATTTTTATACTTTACAAACGTGTTTACCATTGCTAATTGTAGATATTGAACTGAAAAAATATACATATTTATTTTGATGATAACTAAATTTTTTGAAATACTTGGATAAAACTATTTTATCTAACATTTGTTGCAGTTTTACAATTTATACGGAGAAAATTAAATTGTTTTCATAAAAATGTTTCTGTTTATAGATCCAAAAAATAGTTGAGACAACTTTACTTTGTTTATTCAACTCAATGTATAAAATAAAGTGGTGAAATAATGAGCAAGGAATTTGGTCGTTTTCATTAAAAGAATAAACAATTTAAATGAACTCTAGTTTCTGATTTACTTTGTTGGTTTAACTGTAAAAATTATTAGTTAAGTTTCTATCACAAATTTTTAACAGTTTTGCAAATTGATATTTCAAAAGAATGCGTTGATAAATTAAATTTAAATCTTTTATCGAACCTAAAATTTTTAGCTTCGAAAAATGTTAGTAATTTTAATATTATTTTGCAATTGGTATTCATAAACGAAAGCAAAATAATAAGGGTTACAACACAAGATCTTGAGCGTATTTTTACCTATACCAGACTAAGTGTAAATTGCATTGAATTAATTGTTATTAATAAAAAACTTGAAAAAGTGTATTCTAATCCTAAATATTTTAAAATGACCAAAGCATTTCTATTTTAAGCTTAATTATTCCCATATATTTAAAATTCATTGTTGGAGGACTGGAAAACTAGTTTTTCATTAATTATATTTAATCTTGTTTAACTTATATGTGTGTCTTTTAATATGAACATACCGTCTCCAGATTAATAGTAATTTAGGTCATAGATCATATATATACAAAACGCAAAAGAGAACGCTTTTTGAATTATAATTTCTTTTAGATTATAAAATTACGTATTTCCTTGAAGAAAATTGCTTGCATTAATATTTTAAATACATTTAAAGTAAGCATCTTTAAAGAGCGAATAAAGAACAATGATTTGAAATATGATTTTCTTCCAAATTCTAACTATTTGAATAGATGTTGAATATTTCACAGTAAATAAGCAGCCTATTGTTGACTTTCCGAAAGTTCATTTAAATCAGTTAAAAAATTAAACAATAGGAGTTCTTTAAAATTCTTCACAATTCTCTTGCCCTACTTAGTTAAACGTAAAAAAAAAATCATTAATCTTGGGTGGCAATCCTTTGATATCAATATGCAAAAGCGTTAGAATTAAGTAGAAATAAAGTAGAAACATTTTAGTCGATTACCGCCCTAAGAAAAAAAACTGAGATAAAAAGTCGTAATGAATATCGTGGAGCCAAAAGTGAATAAAAAACGAGTATAAAATAAAATGGGACATGTCCGTTCTAAATAATTTTCTTTTGGAAGATGCGCGGTTTTGATGGTAATGAAGATAGCAAGTTAATGAGGCGAACGAAAAATATATGTTCACAACGTACACACATTTATGCCAATTAAATAAGAAATGAGAGCAAATAATGATGTTAGGTGTTAGAAACATAGTATTCATTAGTTTTATATGACATTTTTTACCCAATTTTTGTTGTTATTGCTTTCTTTTGCGATTGTTAACGTATTTACGACCTAAACTCATTGCATATTTTCAAGTAGCCATGTAAATCAACAGTCTCCAAAGAAAAACTTCTTTTTTGTTCTTTATTGTCTTAAAGAAAAAACGGAGAAGAAAAAAGAGGCGACAAAATGCAGCGAACAATATATTGCACAGAAAGTAAATAAAAGAAGATTTTTGTTCTAATGAGATACTAAGCATAGTTAAAAAAGAAACTATCCTGATGTCATTTTCCTTGATCCATCTTATCTTTATTTACATTTTGAAACGTCGAACTATCAAAATTATTCACACTATAATTGGTTTTAGTGCTACGTTCAAAAATTGTAATAAATACAATTTGAACAATAAAAGTATAAATAAATATGCTTTTTATACGAAAAATCCTTTCATATTCGGAGTCGTATAGATCCGTATTTGATTTCATTCATTTCAGTGTAAAAAAAATTCATATTTAAAAATGTTTTACTTCTCTAGATAGCAATCCAAGATTAGTATATAGTTACTAGTCAAACAAACTTATAAATTTTTACTCAAATTTGTTCTAATTTGAATCAGCTTAACACACCGGAAACAATACATCATAATTCTCGATGACAATAATTAAGCTCTTTATTATTTTCTCTATTTCCTTTCCCCGTCAAAAATTGACACACACGATGATAAAAGTTTAAAGAGAGTATTTAGCGGTTTGAGGCTAGGTTAAACTTTTTTTTTTGGAACCCTATTTTTTCGTTATATGTACGGGGCAAAAAAGGCCTCTAAAAGTCATACACCAAACTTTAGATGTAAATATTGCAGACATTGTAAGTTTATAAAAATCAATTAGGAAAGCTAAGTTCCTTTTACATTTTTAAACCGATCATCAAATTTAACATGTTGAATTTTTTTAGTGGACTTTAAACTATACAAAACACTAAATGGCAAAAAATAACCATTTATCATTTTATTTGCCTTTTTACCATTTTATATTTACTATTAAGTGTTCTGATCAGTAAATATGCACTTAATTTAACAATTTTCATCACCAACTAGTATAAGTCAAATCTAGAATTATTACTACTGGCTATAGTTGACCTATAAGGTAACTTAAGCCTCCATTTTTCTATTATTTTTTATTTAGATTATTAATATAGAGGGAGCTCAAGAATTGGATGATTACAATTTAAAAGTGTTTAAAGTGAACCCAAATGGTGGTTTGTATTTTGGCACACTGATATGGATAATGATTCGCTGCAGCATCAACTCATTGTGGATAGAACTCGTCACAGAAAGGCCCAATAAATTTCGTTTACGGGCTCAACTCCTTGTAGTGACGATATGCAACATCTTGTGGTTTTTATGACACGAATACAGTAAGCAAACAAAACTCATACAAAAGCTAATTAAATGAGGGAAGGCCGGGATAGCCTGGTTGGTGGAGCACTGGACCCATGTCCAAGAGTCCGTGGGTTCGATTTCGGCCGACGGAAGACTCGCCGGGTAGTAAATGGTGACTGATGCACGTTAAATCTGTCGAGTCGCCAAGTCCTCCATGTTCCCATAGAAAATCAATGCGTTTGGCGGTTACTGATCCAGGAGTTGCCTTCTCTTCTGGATTGGTTCAAAACTACAAAGCTACGGAGTTGAATATTAGTAGTCGTAAACCCCAATTCGGTCTGCCTTTCAACGACTGATATATATATATATATATATATAGGTGATTCTACCGAAATATCAATTCGCTAATACTATAATACTAAAAGAACTTTAAAAAAAATATTAGTAAATAGCATTGCTGNTATCTTGCGAATATATATAAATAAATGAGGGACGAAGGGCTTGTGACTTGTGGGAACAACACTAAAATCCTTACTTTAAATTTTTTTTCATAAAGATAAACATGTATTTCATCAATAGAGCAAGAAAATGCGCTTAAGACGAATTTTTGCTAAAACGAGTTGTGCTTGCAACTAATTGTGATCGCGATGAATTATACCCACGGGTTGTGCTTGAGATGAGATGTTTACATGATGAGTTGTACTTGCGACGTTATATTTTCACTACGAGCTGTCGCTGGGACGGGTTGTGCCTACAACAAATTGTTTTCGCTTTGAATTGTGTCTATGACGAGTTATTCTAGTGACAATCGTGATTGCGATGAATTGTTGTAATAGTGAATTGTGCAAGAGAAATTTTTCCACAACAAAATCTGTACGACGAACTGTCGAGACACCATTTATTTCTTGTATACGTCTTTAAAGTAGCAGATCCATGAAAATTCCAGTTTTCTTGACACAATATTGCGACAAAATTTAGCTATGTTATTTTTTTATGAACTTTGATTTTTTATTTCTTTTCGCAATCGTTGTTTTTTTTTGGAAAAAATTTGTTTGACAAGATAAAGATTTGAATAATATATGGGCTTCATAAAAAGCCTGTTTTAGAAAACATTGTTTTAAAAACATTATAACTGTTTTTTATTAAACATATAAAACATTATATTTTAAAGTTTTATTATTTTTTTTGAATCGTTAAATTAGAAAAAAAAGTTATAAGGGGTTAATTTTAAGGAAGAAAATTTCACTAAATATAAAGCTCATTCTTTAGATTAAAGTGACATACATTTCATGTGAAGCATTTATAAAATGCTCCTATCTTTTAGTAATCATGAAAAAAAAATTGTTCAAACCGAAATTTAAATTAATATAATTTTTATACCTAAATTCATTTTTAAAGATTCGTGGCATATAATACAATTGCAAGCATAATATAATTCTAGTTCTTTGCTCATTCAATCTCTCATTTTTTATTTTCAATTTATAATTAGATATTTTAGTTGATTTTCAAAAAAAGTTTTGCTCTGAATGAGTCAGTAAGAAATGTTCTGTGTGCATTATATTTATTTCTTATTTCTTTCGTGAATTAGTTAAGCAAATAATTTACATAGGTCAAATTTTTTTACTTGTTTCGCTTTTGCAACCAATGATTTATTAATAAACTTGTTATGTTTGTATTGTGATTTATAATTGAAAATAAATGCAAAACTTTTTAGGAAATTGACAGGTTAAGACAAGAATTCAAAAGTGTAATGTAGCTTGTAATACTTTCATTTGACTTGTCTGAAATCATTTTACAAAAATTGTAGTCTCAGAATAATATTTTTTTCAAAGTTTTTAAATCATAATAACAAGCACTTAGAGAGTTATTTGGTACTCATCTTACAATTTACATCAAAATATATAATATTTATTAAATTATGCATAAAAAATAGTAATCAGATACTTTAAAAACTCTTTGAAATAAATTACTTAACATTTAATTAAGTGTTTTATTTGAAGCATTTAATTTCAAAAATAAAGCAAATTTATAACAGATTTTAAAGCTGCAGAAGAAATATTATGGTTTCAGTGCTAGTCACTAAATATTGCATATTTATTTTTGCATTTAATATAATATTTTATAAGCCTTAGCGTGAATTCATTATGTCATTAAAAAGCAACAATAACACATACAGTAAATACTTATGAAAATAAAGTTTACTATGCTTTAAAAATAGTGTGAATTCATAGTAGGAATTGCAAACATTGGTATGCATAAATAAATTGAACAAAGCTTTCCTGGCTGATATACAAAGTGATTCTGCCCTCCTGCTATATTAAATTATCATGTTATGAAAGATATTAAAAGACAGGCAGACAAGACATTAAAAAATAAATAACTGCAAAAGAAGCTTTTGTTTTATTCCTTGCGATTAAAAAATTGCGCTACTATTTAACAAGTAAATTAGCATTTAAATAGAAATAAAAAAAAAGTAACTGAAGCACATAGACAAAAAAATATTTTTATGGAAAATATCTGCACTTTCTTTGAAGATCAAGTATTGTACTAACTAAAATATGAAAGTACTGTACCCTGTTTTGAAAATACATTTTTATACTTTTCTTATTATAGTTTTAAATAAAGGGTTAGAAGGAACTAATTTAAATGTGTTATTACTAAAATATTCTCAAAAAAAAAATCCCTACGAATATTTTAGATTTTCAAATAATAAAACTTTGAAGAGAGCAATAATTAATAATTTAATTTTCGAAAATAAATTTATGGAAACAAAATTTAAAGTTATTTTGCATGCTTAGACTATGCATAAAATTTTAAAATTGATACACAGTTATGCGTATATTAATTAAACATGCGTTATTTTAAGGTTTCTCACAAAATTAAAATTTATATAAAAGTAGGACTTGTAAGGAATATTCCTTTGATACTTTTCCTCACTCAGTTAAGAATTTTAACTATGCAAGAATGATAAAATAAAAACAAACTTTATTAAAAAGTTTTACAAATTTTCCCCTGTTCCGTGTACATAATGTTAAACTAATTTTTGTAAATAAAGAATATTTTATTAACTAAATGATTGCTTCTCAGCTTTAAATATTTACAATAAATAATTTGCATAATTTAAAAATAAACTAACACAGAAATTTTTGTCAGATAAGTTTCAAGCATCGCTAAATAATTAGCCAACTTAATAATAATTTTCTTTATTTATGCTGAACTAAATTCTGCATTTACACCAAACATTTTATCTAACATGGTTGTCCGTTCCAAAAATTAACATCGATGGAATTTCACAATTTTACATTGATCTTAACCCCGATATTTATTAAGCAAATATTTCATATTAAAATAAAGGAAGTTTCAAATGTATGCTGCATAATACATACATATTTTTAAATAAAGTGCTTTAAGAATGAAGTAAAAAATATATGCAACAAATAGAAGTTAGAAATACATACAGCAAAATAAGGACAGAGTTTTTTAATATAAAAAAGTAAAATCAAAGTTGAAATTTACTTTATAGAGAAAGAACCCAGAATTTAATTATCCATTAAATATTTTATTTCAATGAATTGAAGAAAAATTTTACTTTAGGAAATATATTGTTTTCTAAAAATTGAGTAGTTCTGTCACATAATATTTAACGAAAAAAAACTGATCAAAATTACTAAAATGATAATTATGTGAATGCTTACATAAATTTCATCGGTAGATTACGATAAGTTACCCGTAAGAAATACTCTAGTCACTGACGGTTACCCTAAATTAGCTGCAAAGCTATAATGATTATATAAATATAGGTTTGACTGTAAATTTTTTCACGTTAAATACCTGCCCACTGACTGTAAATTATCGTTGCGCTTGAAAAGGTTCTCAGCCCTGATACTTGTTTGAAGCTCTGGTGACAAGTTTGTCAAATCAAGGCGAATCGCAAAGTTTGCAAAATTATGTGATGCTGCTATCTATTGAAGAGCAGCTTTTTCGTTGTCGTAAAGAAAGAACGAGAGAAATGTTCTTAGATGAAGACTGGGTTTATACCCAGAACCTTTGTGCCATAAACGTAATGCTGTAACCATCATAGAAAAGGGCGTGAACCCTCAAACTGAATTAGGAAGCATTATATAACATACGTATCAATTAAAGGTCAACGCTACTAATTTCGCTGAAATTTTCTTTCAAAGAATACTGTATTTTTGTCAAACAGGGAGCTGGCTGCATAAATTAAGGTTTAATATTGTTGTAGTTTTGTTTTTGGTTCTGTTTCGTTACAAATAATAGAAATTAAAGAAATGAGCTGGCTGTATAAATTAACGACCAACTCTCTAAAATTTGAGCACATTTTTTAAAGTCTACGTAAAAGGAATGTAGTATAACTATTATACGTGGATTGTATTTTGTAATACAACATAAAAGAGGATTTTTTTAAAAGTAGAGTACAAATGGGAGATTTGACCAATCTTATCATTTTTATATTTAAATACAACGTTTATTCAACTGGTGAAAACAGATTGAATCATATGTTTTCTGTCCATCAGTCACATTTGAGAATAAAATCAAGGATAAATCACGCTGTATTCTTTTTATCCAGGAAAATTCTTTTTTTTTGTTATTGCGATTTTTCAGTCTTTTTTTTTTGTTGCTAAGTCTGAACCAGTCACATGTCTCTTATATATCGATTACTCATATATATTTATATCTGAATACTTACTAAAGGGTGTTTCGTAAAGATGCCCTTAGTATCTACTTTTTAGAGTCCTTATCAAAATGAAAAACAAAAAAGCACGCGCATTGGGGGTTGTAAAGTAATATTTAAGCAAAAAAAAGAAAGAAAAAGAGCAAAAACGTAATCAAAATCTGACAAAATACAGTACAGTAGGGTGAACGTAATAAACAAGAAGACAGATTTGATTACCAGTGAAAACAGATAGAGTTGTGGGATGATCATAAGAAACACCTTCGAGTTTGTCTCTAATTTAGACTTTTATATTTATTTATTTATTTATTTCGCCTTCCATTGTATGTCGATAACAGTTTTTTTAATCTAATTTAAATGTTATCTTGCGATTACCATAACTTGCAATGTTTTCTTTTTTGATACGGATTTCAAAAATACGTATTACGAGTGATCTTTATTTACCCTGCATATATATATATATATCTATTACCTATACTTCCCACGAATTATTATTCAAAATTAAGATACAGAAATCATGACAGCTCTATATTTTGTTAAACATTCTAAATATTTCTGTAGAAAAACAAAAATCAACTTAACATTTTACTATAATTAATGAGAAATTTACAATTGTATTCTAAATTTTGATTATGTTAAGAATCATGGATAAACACTTTAATTAAACTCCTCCATTTTTATAGCATGTAGTTAATACTATTAGAACAAAAAGTTTAGTAAAATCTTATAACGTACTACCAATGTAAATTTGATAGTAATTCAATAAAATATTCTGAAAACATCAATAAATACTATTCACATTCGAAGTTTAATCAAAATGTAAGTAATGAACATTAATAGTTTTGGCTGGGTTCCAGAATAATTCTAACAAAGTTCGTAGGAAAATATTTTATTGTTAAACATAATGAAGAACGAGACAGGAATAGATTTTATAACCGGTGTTGAAACGCCGTCCCAATTCTGAGTAATAACAATAATATAGGTAAACAACACAAGAAGCTTTTGAAGGGCTGGACCATGAATGCATTAATATTGAGGAGTATTTTAAGAAGCTATGACGTACGCAATGACATAAAGTGAGGGCATCTCACTTAAGTTAATGAGATGTTTTGCATTTCGGCTTCTTTGCTTTCTTCCTTCGGACACATTTCTCTCATTAAATTTAAACTACTGTCCATTGTTGTCGAAATAGATTTAGCCTCTTGCGTGTTGAATCTCTGTAAAATATCCTTGATATACTATGTTGGAGATATAATCAATGAATTGTTTTGCGTAAATTCAATGCAGTCCTAGGTCTTTCATTTTAGAAGTCTTTGAGAGTTCATCATAGACATCATGGCAAACAGCATTGTTGTTGGTAAAAACTAATATATCATCAATGTAAGCAACAATTATAATTTTAGCAGTTCTTGATTTTAGGTGATAGACGCATTTGTCATCGTTTAATGATTTAAATTCAAGAGACTTGAGTTTGTTGTCCAACTTAGTGTTCCATTCTAGGCTTGACCTGTTTTAATACACATAAAGAACGTTTCCGAAGGCGAACTTCGTCTTTTTTTGGGAGAAACTAAAAATCCTACAGGTTGCTTGATAAAGATTTTTTCCTTTAAATATCTGTTGACATAGGCCATTATGTTGATATCTTTTTAAATTGTTTACTATTGAATAAGATATTACAGTTTTAATGGACTTTAATCTTGCAACAAGTTAATATTCTTCGTCAAAATCTCTTCCAAGCTTTTGAGGACAAACTTTAGCAACAATTCTAGCTTTTTAATTTCGAAATGTTTAATCATTTTTGAATTTAACTTTTAGCACCTATTTAGAGCCGATAATATTTTTATGAGCAGGCTTTGACACTATGAGTCAAACTTTCATTTTTAGAGCAGTAGGTTGACCTGCTCTTTATATATTGAAAGCAGTTCTTCTTTTGCGTTTGGAGAGGACTAAATCGTGATTGGTTGGATGTCACAATCGTGTGACGTCTTCTTAATCGGAGTTCGAAATCGGCGTGAAATTATAAAATTCTTCTATGCATCTGAAGTCACAGCGTACAATTGTTTTTCCTTACTTTTTATTCCACACCTTATAAACTTTAGTTTTTGTTGAATAACCAACAAACATATGCTCACTTGATGTGGGATCAAATTTTGCTTTTGCTCAAAACAAAAGTTTTCTGTCTGAAAACTTTGAAATAGGATAAACTAGGCTGGGTTCTGAGAAACAGTTTATAAGAAGTTAAGTTTTCAATTACACATTTTGAAGTAGATCAATTTTTTACGTATGTAGCATGAGAAATAGAAACTAGGAAAGGGGAGTCCAGATTGTGTTTGGCCATTGTTTTGATCAACCTTTTAGCGATTCCGTTTGTTGCGGTCTTAAAACAGCTGATTTTTCTCTCCGAATACATTGTTCTTGATGATAAGTTTCGAATTCTGTTTTACAATATTTTAATCAGTTATTTATGTGGAGTGTTTTGATTTTCATCCTTGTTTGGTTTTCTACTTGAGCTTTGTAATTTATAAAGGCTTTAACTTATCTTTCATTTTAAGGAAACTGAACACGTTGTAGATTGATTTGTTGTCGATGAGAGTTGCAAAATGTTTTGGACGACAAGTGATGGTATTCTCATTGGTCCCCAGCCGTCAGGGTGATGTTGAGATTCAGTAGTTGCTTACTTCTGAATTTGAATACCTTTGGAAAGGGAATTGCATTATGTTTTGATAGGATGCAAAATTTTTGCTCTTAATAGAATCGTTAAAGTCGAAATTTGATCCTCTCAACAGTCTTACAGTCTTTAATTTCTATAGATTAGTTAACAACAGAAACCGATTCAATTGTTGGATTGACGAAATAGAAGTTTCCTTTTCGGAAAGGGGTCATTAGAATCTCCAATCGGTTTCAAGAATTTTAGCTTATTTTTCTGTAAAAATTGCTGTTCTTCGATTTTCGGTTGCTTTTGATGTGGAAACCAATTTTTTTTTAAATTCCGGGACAAGTAGCACATTTTTAAGACGGGTCATTCTTGATTCTATATATTCTGAACAGTTATCCAAATTCACCTTTTACCGATATCTTCCGCTTTCTGACGGCTAACTCTTATAAAAAACATCGGTAATTTTTTTCTATTTCGTAATATTATTTTTCTTCACACATGTGAGAAGTTGTATCGCTATCTAGGCACCAAAGGGTTTCCTTGTGGTGGATGTTCGTAGAAACTGACGAGGTATATTCTCCTGCTTTCATAAACATTGATGTGTAATGATTAAATGAAGTGCATTTACTGTTGGCTATTTTCTCTCGGTATTCAGATATTTTGTGTCCGATTTTAGAACAGCAAATGCATTTCATCCGAAATTTTTTATTATTCGAAGCCATACTGTTTTCATTTTCTCTGCAGTTTTCGTAGCTAGATTTCGGTTGCTGTTTTTGTGTTTGATTTGTATAAAGTGCAGATTGCGATTCAATATAAGAAGATTCTTCATTTCTCATTGTATTCGATTCTTCTAAAAGTTTAATTTTCAGCTTTACCCGAGTAGGTAGGTCATCTATTGACTTAATAGCCATTCGAGAATTTTCGTATGGGTCGGGAATACTATAAAGCAGTTAACTAGTCAGCAAATCATCGTCAATATTACACTGCTTGACAATTGCTAAGAGTTATATTTTTCTTAATAAAATATAATATACATTGATTGATGGAATGAAACTAATTACATATTGAATAGACAAAATGCATTTATTATTAGGAAAAATAGCTCACATATCGACATATCGAAAAATAATAAAATAAAATATGAAAAAGGTGCTTATTTGACGATTTCTAAACAGCCATGAAAAATGGGTCATCTTGCTAGAATGAAACAGAAATGAGTATCTCAGTAAAATGTTTGATTACCTCGAACATTAATGTACATTTTGCATCTGTTATTCATGTTATCCACTAAACTATCGAAGAGTTCTTATGGGATGCTCCTTTCTATAGGGGGTTTTAAGTTCTTGCACGGTTTGAGAATGGCGTGTTTTTTGCGAAACACGTCTTCCAAAGGCATCCCAGACATATACTCTATAAGATTTAGGTCCGAGGAGTACACAGGCCATTGCATACGGTCAATATCTTTATTTTCTACTGTGCCCGATACTTTAGGTCCCCTGCGTGGTCGTGCATTGACAACCATTAGCGGAAAGTCTGGACCTGCCACACCCCTAAAAAGACAAACATGATTCAGAATAATCACTCTGCAATACCTCTGCGATGAAACGTTACCTCGCTGAAAGATTTGAAGTGGTGTTCAACCATTGTTCATGATGCCTGCCTATACTGCATGCCTGGGCCATTACAATCACATTCTTGAACCTATTGTTGTGCACAGCGTTTTCTCCTCTCTCTCCACACTATCTGGTAGCCACAATCACTTCTCATAGTGAGTCAAGATTCGTCTGAGGATAATACTCTGACGACTGATGGTTACCCCAGCAAATACACTAACTAAATCTTTCTCGGTGATGGCATGGTAAAGGCAGGATACATTGAACAAGTTTCTGTGCATGCAAACCAACTTGATTTTATCGCCACGAGTTGATTCTAGGAGAAACATGTATGCCAGTAGCGGTTGCAAGGTTTGCAACTATCTTTTGTCTAATATTTCTGTTCTTTTTCGCCTACTGGAGATTCTTCTTGAGGTGTGGTGTTCCTACAACGACCACAGGCATGCTGTCACATAGCATTTCCATCTTTAGGGGTCTTTTTTGGTGACACTTTTTGACACTTCCATTGCTGCGTCTAATTGCTCGTCCACGATCGTAGGAACTCAAATGATATCTTGGTAACATTTTGCTCTTAATTTTTGCAACACCAATCTGAATTTTACAGTAATAAGTTCAACTACCCATGGTGCTATTTCGGTCAAATATCAAATATGAATTTTCGAATGAATGAAGAGATTGTGTTCGCTGCTTTTATACAGATAATCGGTACTGCTCTGTCACGCCCTCTACACTTGATTTTACTCTTATTAGTCGGCTGCAAAGAACGCTACTCCATAAATCAGTTGTTCCATATCAATTGTCAAGCAGTCTAATATCCAGTTTTTTCAATTTATCCACTTGAGTAAGGAACTTATTTATATGGTCGCTCATTAGTTTTGTTTCGCTCATTTTTGTAAGAGCAGTTGTTTTAGCCCTGTTTTCTAGCATGACCTTTCTGTTCATATGCTTCTTTCAGCTTATTTCACAGTTCTTGGGAAGTTTTAACACTGTTTGCTTGAGATAATTCACTAGAATTATTTGAAAGTATGATATCAGCATGAGCTTCTGGTTCATTGGAAATCCATTTGGCAATTGCATCAGCTCCTTCTCTTGGTTTCTTTTCGTCTCCGGTTAGAAAGCTGCAGAGATCACTTTTTATCAAAATTGCTTCTATTAGGAGTTTTCATGCATAAAAATTATCTTATGAGAGTTTTTCGATCGTCAGAAATTATTGCTTTTCGTTTTGCTACGTAGCAACTTGCTTGTTTTCTCAGTTTTACAAAATAGCGTCAGTTTCACGTCAGATGAGCTTTCTCTAAATCTCGTGTAGATTTAAAAGAGAGGAATGAACATTGAGTTCCAACAAATGCGGAATTAAAATAAATAATAAAGATCTACCTTATCAGATTTTGTTCAAACAGCGTGAAATGGATGAAATAAAATTTATTTTCAAAATTATGATAATTCAAGTTCATAAAAACGAATAAAATTTTTATAAATTTTTTTTTTTTGTCTTTATTTTAATAAAAGTTTCGTTTTGAGTGGAAAATATTAATAAAATGCTTTTTTCTAGGTTGTAAAAGTATTCTTGTCTGCAATAAATCTATATTGAGAGTTAAAAACAATCAGTTAGTCTTTCAAAATTAAAATTTTTAAGCAATCGAAGAACCAAATTCAATTAGTAAGCAAAATTTTATTTTTTTCACAAAATTTTATCTATTAAAAAATAGTTTATTGTTTTATAAACTGAACATAAAAGAGTACACTGTTTTATAAACTGAGTAACTTAGCATAAATATATTTTGAAGTTAATGCACAAGATCTTTCTATAAATAGTTTTAATTATGGGCGAAGTTTATTACAAAATGAAAACATGTGATAAAGATTGCAATTTTAATAGTTAATTTTCCATAATTTCTCTTTGTTGATTTCAACGGTTTATTTTAAGAAAATGGTTTAAGAAACCTTCAAAGCCTGCCTGTCACTTATATTAATTTCAATGAAACCACTCAACTCAAATAATAATTACTAGTGTTTTACTAGTGTAAATTTTATTTAATTTTTTTATCATCCGAGTATATTTGTCTGATTTATAATCAATGTTAATGTTCAGTTTCACATACCTTTTATTATGTCCACAGTTTTGTCATATAATAATTTGAACAATTGTAAGCATCTGAACCACTATATTACAGATGTTTATAAGAGTTGGCGATTTAATAAATTATTTTCTATGCATAATAAAATCGTTAAATTGTAATAATGGGTCTTTAAACTCAATGGAAGGAAAACTGTACAAAAATTCTTGTTTTTTCCAAAGACATCCCTTAATTTTATTTCTTTATAACTATTTTGTTTTAAAAATTATTTAATATTTGAATTATAAAAACGCTTTATAGGACTTATCCCAATATTTATTGTATTATTTGGATAAACGAATATCTGTAAGTTTGATGTACCTTATTAACTTTTGATCCAGTATTACAAGTAAAAGGACTGTTTGAGGGATCTCATTTTAAATATGCAAAATTACGTAGTGTAGATGATATTTTAAGTTATGAAATAAAACGCAAAATAGATCTTTCTCTGAAAAAACTACAAGCATTTTTTTCCGCAAAGGATTTTTACTGACTCTCTAAATGGGGTTTTCGAAGTTTAGAAAATAGGGTCCTAATAGTTTAGCCGAAACAGCGAACAAAAACTTGAACCTGCTAATTAAAATTTGACCTTTTGCATAGTTTGACTTATGTTTGGAACTAACAAAACAAATAAAAAAAATATGCTGTTGTAAAGACTGATTTAATAAATTTGTGAGCGACGGAACAAATTTGAATTATGAAGAATACAAAATTTACACAAATTTATTCTACACCAATTCAAATAAAAAATAAAAATTGCAAGGAATCGGTTAAATAGGTCAGAAGACATAGAAATGCAAAAATACTACTTTTTGGGGATATGGAAATACACAGAAAGTAAAAATAACAACAAAGGGCACCAAACTTGCATTTCTGCATAATCTTTCGTGTTAATATATTACCCCGATTGCAATTACCCTTTATTTTGAAAATATAAAATCCAAAGACTTGAAAAAAATGCTTGTTTAGAGAAAGTGTACGTTGTTCCTATGTGTGATTCCGTAACTTAAAATATTGCCCGCACAAATTTATCAGTATACTTCAATTAAAATTATCATCTCTGTGCATATTTCCAAAAATATTTCGAGTAAACTTTGCCAAAATGCGCGATAAATAATACAGTTAAACAACTCCCGCTTAACATATTAATTTAAAAAAAATTCACGATGGAGTTCCAATTTAACTAAGAAATTGTTATTGTATTAGACAGGAGCCTTAGAGTTTATTGTACAAAATATTAGAATTTGGATTCTAATTTTAGATCGCATTTAAAACACAGACGAAGAGAATAAAGACAACTCTTAAGTTAAAGTAACATATTATAACCAATAATGTTCTTCGCCAGTGGAATGAACTAAACTTGATGACGCATTCAAGGCAAACTTTAGTTTTTTGATAATTTGTAATTGAATAATTCGAATAAATTTTAAACTGATAAACCAGGGACTATGAGGAAAAGTAATTATTCGTGTTGAAGACGGAAACAGACCTGTCGATTAACTGTCATGAGCCCATGAGTGTTAACCAGAAGACTAGCTATTTTGTCGCCATCTTCCGGAAAAATCTTTACTTCCCTATCAGAGTGAAATTTTTCGATTCGTCCTTGTTGGCTGCTTGCCAGTTTTCCATATTTCCCCAGGGCAATTAGTATATGATTTCAGAACGTCAAATACTGCCCGTAAAGAAAATTCAACCAGAGTGACGCTACCGGTATCTTCTATACAAATTCAGAAAAAAAAATTTGAAAAATCATTTTTTTTTCTAAATTTTTTGCAGAAACTTTGGAGATTGCTTAAGATTCTAATTCTTACATACAAAATATTTCATTACTCTTTTTTTTTTTTAAATCGATTTTTTTAATTCAAAAAACTCCTAAATGATCATTTTTAAGCAAACATTTTTGATTAAATGTACTCTTTCCATATTCCACGATGGAAAAATGAAATTTCCGAAAATTCTTTCGTTATTGTTGAAAAAAGTACTTCTTCATTGAGAGGAATCAAACCCAGAGAAAATTGCTTAGAAGTGAGCACACCAACACCTGTGCATTCCCACCTGATCATGGAAAATGTCTTAAAACCAGATTAAAATGCCCTGAGATGACACATGAGTGGGAAAGCAGAAATGTCAATAATTTTAAAACTCCCGTTTTGTTAAAAACCTCGTTATTTTTAAATAAAATTTGTAACTTTGTAAAAATATATCAGTTTTAAAATTATAAGAATCTTAAAAATCTGATAACTTTTGACCAAATACTTGGATAGTATACTTTACAATGATTGAGTTATTATTGAGAATTTAACTATCTGAAAGGAAAACTTTCTTTAAAATGAAAAATTTTCTTTCCGGGAAGAAGTTTTTTAATCCTTTAACAAGTTTTATCTGTTATATTTACAGTCCATTTTAAAATCAACATGTTTATACTAATTTTCAGTAACCAGGATATTATTTGGGAAGGGCTAATATATTGACGACAATATGTTCCTTTCCTTAACTTCATAATTTTTTTTATCACACTTACTAGTACCTAATAGGATTTGGGCTAAAAATATGTAATGAAAATTAATAGAAAAAAACCCATGCAGAATGCATAATTTACAGAAACCAGGATATTATTTGGGAAAGGCTGATGTTTTGACAATATGTTTCTTTTCATAACTTCATATTTTTTATGTCCTTCACTAGTACATAATGTGATATGGGTTAAAAATATGTAATGAAAATAAATAGAAATATGCCATGCATAAAGCATAATTTACAGTAACCAGGATATTATTTGGGAAAAGCTGATGTTTTGACAATATGTTTATTTTCCTAACTGTCAAATAACAATTGGGAATGACTATCAAAAGTTGCAAAATACAGTTCAATAAATGTTAAAAATGGGCGTTTAATTTCTGAGAGAAAAAAATAGACAAAAATCTTTAATTTTTGTTAAATAAGAGTTGAATGATTTATATTCTTTACATGTATCAAAAACTAGTCTTAATAGCAGGTATGTAAGTACCTATTTTCTTTTAAAATTAAAAACAAAAAATTTACATTAAATAATTGTAATATTTTTATGAAACTTTGCATGTTATGAAAAAAAATCAGTTGGTCAGAAAATTGCCATGATAATTCGATTTCTTTTAATACTTTCAAATTTAGCTATCGGAATACAACTGTTTTTTTTCAATAAAATATTGAGTTTCTTGAGTTGAGTGGTTTTCTAAATAAATTTTGCAGTCGGGAGAAATTCTTACCTGAGATAGCATAGCCAGGAAACCTTTGTTTTCAGCCGCTTCTACAGCCAAAATTTCTTGCTAGAAGGAAAAGGAAAAAATTAAGTATTCATTTTTTTCCCCGAAGTGTTTTTCAGAGTTTTTTGTTTTCAATGAAAATTTGACTCTTACATTGAACTTCGACTCATGTTAA
Organism: Parasteatoda tepidariorum; assembly: GCF_043381705.1. Classification (NCBI taxonomy): domain Eukaryota; kingdom Metazoa; phylum Arthropoda; class Arachnida; order Araneae; family Theridiidae; genus Parasteatoda; species Parasteatoda tepidariorum. The sequence continues at coordinate 14,047,204 of NC_092215.1, read as the reverse complement.
TTTTTTAACGGCTTTTTTTTTCTCACCATTCTCTTACGTTCTCTCAACTTTTATCAATATAGTTATCAAAATGATTTAACATAATTTCGTGAAATTTGGAGTAGGCTTATTTCAATATTTTTTTACTTTAATGTATTTTTTGGAAATGTTTTTAGTTATTGCATAAATACTAAAATACTGAAAGAAAATACTGAAATATTTGAAAAATTATCTTAAGGATGGATAAATAAATTTAAAGTACTTAATTGAATCAATTTTTTTTGTGTCTGATCAAAACACTAAATTGCTTTATATAAACATCTTTCCCACTGTAATATAATTAATTTATTTCTACCATTTGTTCAGAATATTGACAATTATCTGTCTTTGTTAAACTCTCATTTTCACTTGTAGACATTTAAACACCAATAAATTTTTTTGGTGTTATATTAGCTTTGTAAACACCTGAAATGTTAAAAAAATCACCTTTTTGGTAAAAAAATAAAATTTAAAGTAGAAAAAAATTATTTTCCATTTTTCACTGAATTTGTTTTATTTCGCATATTTTTTACTTAATATGATCTATTTTCGTTTCAATTTTTGGATAGTCTGCACACTATTGTATTACTCCCACTACTTTTAACTCTACCTTTTATTAAAGATGTGTTTGCATCTGAAATGAGATTGTAATTTTACTTTGTCATCTTTTGAATGAAATTTGATTTTTATTTTGTGAGGCAGAAGCCTATGAAGAAACTTTATAAACTGATATTTTTTGAAACAAATATTTGCATTAAATACACCTCAAACATAGAACAAACAACTCTATAGGCATAACTATTTTACTTAAAATGACATTTCAACAATAACATTGATGGAATAATAAAAAATAACTATTAACATTGAGTGGTCGAAATTTTCGACAGCTTTCCTAAATAAACTTAGAATCGCATTTTCTAGATTGCTACTAACGTCCATATTTTTTGAATGTATAAATTTTAAATCTGCCTAAAATATATATATTTACTCAGACAAGTTAAGTTTTCCTGCTTTATTCAATAACTTAAAATCTTGTTTTCACTAATCAGTGAGAGTATTTAAGTTTATAAAGATTGTCCCAGTACATTAAAATCCGATCTTTAGATCAAACGTTATTAAAGATTTTATTTTTATTTTAAGCGCTGTATTTTATTTATAACATGACAAAGCATGAAGAATACTAAAAATTTAAATGGGATTAAAATACAAAGTTTTATAAATTAGAATTTCATATTTAAAAGTTGATTGCATCTGAAAAGATGCATTTTGAAATGAATGTAGTAGAATAAGATTCTTTAATGAATTCTAGAGAAGAGAAAAGTATAGTGATAGGCATAAAATTACTTTCTTGGAAATGAGAATCGAATTTTAGATTTGGTGGGAATTCATTAGGGGAACGTTAAGTGACTAATTAACATATTAACTGAAGAGATTATCTCCTTGTGGAACGAAGTTTGCTGATTGTATGTCGTTTGTTGTCATTATGCAAGAAGAGGAACTCCCTGCGAGGATTACACGATTACAACATAAAACAAAGTCTGCTTTAGTTGAAAAAAAGTGAAATTAGATTAGACAATATTCATTTTTTAAACGTATCAGTGATACAAGATGTTAGTTCTTCTGTTTTGAAATTAGTTACAACTGTTGAGTCTTGTACCTGTAGAATTAAATTTACCCTTTCTTTTGTATATGTATGCAAACGTTTTTGTATAGTTCACTCTCAGCTATTTCAAATTAAATGAGTATTTTTTTAAATTAAAGACTGTTTTATTTTGTGCTGCTTTTCTAAGAAATTTAACCATAAATCTGGCATTTACTAAGTGAAAATTATCGTTTAGTTTTAATCAAATTCAGTTATTTAAATTTTATGCAAAACTATGTATATCTTCAAAATAATTAAATAAAAGAAAAGTCAAATAATGAAAAAAAAACATTAAAAAAAAGCAATATTTTTACAAAATATTTTACAGATTGAAATTTTGTTCGTTGCTACTTTGAATAAATAAATATATGCGACTCATATACGAATTTATGTAAGATATGCTTGCTTAAGAGTGATACGGGTTTTAAAGTGACATAAAAAAAAAAGCACGTGTAAGTCAGCAGCATTACACAATTATGAGGAGACATTTGATTTCTTATAAGAAGTCTATTTGAAAGACTGCAAATGTAAAGGAGCAGTAAAATAAAGCCGAAGGATTGGGGGTTGCACAGGCACTTACAATCGAAAATTTTAGAATAAGCAGGTGGATCATACTCGTTAAGTTTTTTTTTCTTTGCTCAATAATGTATGTACAAACTTTAGTGAGGAAAATGGATATCAAGGAACTGATTACGACAGCAGCATTGGTGATCTTACACCCTTGTGCAAATTAATTGAAACAAACTTTTTTTTTCGTGTTTTTTAAAGAGGATGTTTTGGGGTTGTTTCGGTTACAATGGGGTTGGACCTTTGCAGCCTATTGACGGTATGATGCGTTCTGAGCAGTACCTTACTATTCTGGGTAAAAAAGTTGTTCCAGAGTTGAAGAAACGATACCCTGATGGAACAGGGATTTTTCAACAGGATTTAGCTCCTTGCCATATGTCCAAAATTGTCAAGAAATTCATGTCTGAGAATCAAATTGAGACATTGGAATGGCCAGGGAACTCTCCAGATATCAACCCAATTGAGAATCTCCGGGCCATATGCAAGAATCGCCTATTAAATCTGGACTGTACAACTATGGAGAAGCTAATCACGGCGTTAATTCATGTGTGGTACAAGGACACAAATATTATAAATGACTGCAAAAAATTAGTGGAATCCATGCCAAATCATGTCCAAATGTTAATAAAGTGTCGTGGAGATTATATTATGTACTAAAAATTTTTGAGTTTGTATAAATTTAAATAAAATAGCATTTTCTCTTAGTTTTCTGAATTTATTGAGTTTGTTTCAATTAATTTGCACAAGGGTGTATTTCTTTTTATTCGAGCAGTACTAGTTGTAGACTTGGAAAAAGACACCCTCCACGGTAGCAGGCATTGCAGATTATCAATCTGCAAATCATTTTTGAATTCAGATTTTTCTTTATTTTTAAAAGAAGAAAAAAATTACCAAGACTAATTTTTAAACATTTCTAAACTTGTTTTTACCGCTTCCCTAATTATCCCGAATTAACTCGGGTGTGTATGTATTGCAAATATTTATTATCTCGAGTAAACTCGGGCATAGCAGAATTCGTCAATATGTTTCGTTTTATCACGTTTTTACTTGGCTGGAAGCAAAACAAAAAATAATGATAATCTACTGTGATTGGAAGTTTGCCAAATTTGTTTGGGAGTTCTGCTGTTTGTGGGACTGCAGACGTGTTTTGTGCAATTGTATATACGATGGTTGATGAATTTACATTGAAAAAAAAGAGTAAAAAAAGGATGTTTGCGAGTGAAAGTAAAAGTAATGCAGATGATTTTTCAGATTATGAAAATATGAACACATACAAAGACTGATATTGAACTTTTTTCATTTGCCCGAGACAATTTGGGATCGTAAACTGATAGTAAATTAAATATTTTTCAAGCATAAAAAATTTAAGTTTCAACTTACAAGGGAAACTAGGGAAGTGTGACTCGCCAATTTTGAAATAAACTAGTGGGATGTATGCCTTATGAGGAATAATTTTAGGGGGCAACATTTGTTTCGGCCCATAGAAGGTCCTGTGAGAGATAAAAAATAATTCAATATATAGAAAAATCGGTATTTTATTATTTCAATGCAGACTATTAGTTATTGTAATTGTCTCATACTCCAATTAATTTGTAATTAATTAGTTAAATAATTAACAAATTAATTATTAATTGATAATCAATTATTATTTAATTATAGATTAATTGTTATTTAATTATTGATTTATTAATTATTAATTGATTTGCAATTACATACTCCAATTAACTAGGAAAATTTTTTGAAAAAAAAAAATTAAGAAATTTGATGTCAAATTCTTTTTAAAATTAACCTAACAGGTTTTTCTGAAAAACTACAGATATATAAAATTTTCGAAATCAATTTTGACAATAAATCTGCATTATATAGTACGTGAAAGTACCACAAAATTAATTGGAGTATGAGATAATTACAATAACTAATAGTCAGCATTGAAGTAATAAAATATCGATTTTTCTTTACATTGAATTATTTTTTATCTCTCACAGGACCTTCTATGGGCCGAAACGAATGTTGCCCCCTAAAATTATTCTTCATAAGGCATACATCCCACAAGTTTACTTCAAAATTGGCGAGTCACACTTCCCTAGTTTCCCTTGTTAGAGCTTGTGTATTATGTTTTGTTTTTGTTCCTTGTATTTATTAATGAAATAAAAAAATATGTTGATGTTTTGCATTTTGTTTTCATAAAAATTGCTAAGAAAAGCGGTTAATCAATATTATAAAGCTAAATTAAGCGAACCTGGCAAAGATCGAAAGTTAAGAAAATACCTTTTTTCTGTTACATCATTACTAGACCGTGGGTAGAATGCATTTATCTTTGAAGTTCATTCCTATGCCATCAGGGCATTTTTTTTTCTTCCGGCAAGTGATTTAAGATGCTTTAGTATTTTTAATTTTAGAAAGGTTCTCCAAACATTGTTTGCTCAAAATTTAATAACTATTGCTTTTAATTCGCTCTCTTATTTTTAAAACACTTTCGTAATCCCCATCAATGAAATTGTCGAATTAGTTTTTTCTCCGCCAAGCTAATAAATCTCACAATCGCTAACAACAATATTTGTAAACAAATCGTTAAGAACTCTTGTGGTGACGGTATTTTTCTGGAATTTTTTTTAATCTTTTAAAACAAATTTTAACCAAACAAAATTTCTTTTAAGAGCCAACTATTTATTCATCCCATTTAATTTTACCGTTTTATTGGTAAATATTTGATTTCCGATTCAAAATTGGAATTGTTGTTTACATTCCAGAAATGATATTTTCGAAATTGTTTCGGCTAAAAAATAGGTTTGTCTTTAAGGGCTTTTCATGTAATATTATTTAAAAGTAGAAAGAATTATTAAAAGAATTATTCAAAGTACTTTTCCTTTCGTAGTAAAATTATTCAAGGAGGACAGTAAAATTATTTAAAAAGAATTGCAAAATTACTTATAAAGAACAGTTAAAATTTTTAAAAAGAACATAATGATTGAAAAATGTTTAAATGCTTTAATATTTTCCTGATAAATTCGAAACGAAATGCTATAGTATTTTTTCTTAAGTAAAAATGCCTACTACAAATCAACATAATTAACGTGTATGATGAGTAGAATTTTTGTAGAGTTCAACACAAATATTATCTTGATAATATTCTAATTTACTTGAGAATAAATTTTTTTTCTTCAAAATGGTGTGTAAATTTTAACTTAATTTTTTTTATTGATATGTGTTTATTAGAAAGAAAGAAAACAAAGCGGTTTTTTGTTCTGTGTTTTACAGGTACAAATTTCTAATTGTAAGGGGAAAAAAAAGTAAAAAAAACAAAAAAACAATTAATTAATCTAAACTAAAGAAGCATGTGTTTAGATTAGAATTCATTAAATGTTTTTATTTTAAATAAGAAACAGAAAAGAAAAATGAAATTTAAAGGATTTGGGCAGCTTTTCACTACAGAGTCCGCAACAAGAAATTCGAAAATTTTGCATTTAAATGTACTGAATATCTCTTAGGTGATAGTGCACACTTAAAATAAACTGCATGACTTTAGACATTCATATAAAGAAAATGTGACCAATGAATTTTATAAACTATTAGCACTCCTTGGACAAAATATTGTGGAATAACTCTATATTTAAATTTCAAAGCATAAAAATATGTGCAATCATCTGGGATTATTTTCTTTTGCTTAGATTTTGCTTTTCTAGGGACGATAATACGTACCCGAGTTAACACCGGATAATCAGGGAAAAATAAGCATATTTTTTTCATTTTATTAATAAATACAAGAAGATAAAACAGACAAAACATAATACTAAAGTTTTAAGTTAAAATTCGAATTTTTTTATGTGTAAGAATTTAAAATCAGTTTACTATCCCGAGTTATTTCGGGTAAATGAAAAAAGCTTAATAATTGCTTCTCTAGGTATTAGAACAATTATTTGTCTTTGTATGATAGTTCTTAAGACAAAGGACAAGGCAGAGTGATACTTTTCAAAAGTCAGTGGAGGAATACGCCATTTTTTTTCTCTTATTGCTATGTAAATTCAGCAACCATCGTATCTACAATCGCACAAAACACGCGTGCAATCCCACAGTCCAATATCAAAACTCCCAAATAAAAATTGGCAAACTTCCAATCATCGCAGATTATGTTTCTTGCTTCCGACCGAGTAAAAACGTGATAAAACAAAATGTACTGACAAATTTTGTTAAGCCCGAGTTTTCTCGGGATGGTAAATATTTGCAATACATACTTACCCGAGTTAACACGGGATAATCAGTGAAGCGGTTAATAAATTAAGAACAACTAAATCACATTCAACGTTCTCTAAAGTTTGAGGCTTTTTATTGCAAACGAGTGCCAAAGCAACTGACTACAAGAGTTTTTCATTCTTCAACTTTGAGATGCTATTATTTTTCAGCTTTCAACCATTTGTGTGGTAAAACCTATTTTATTTTCTATGCATTATCTCTGATCGACAAAATAAATTTAAAAAATTAGCCGCAAACATTGTCTTTTTTTATTTTCAATCCTAACTTATTAGAAATTCCTTCCTGAAATCGAAAATCTGATTGTTAATTTCGATAAATGTTTCTTTATTTAGTTATTAAACATTTAAATTGTCCAAAAAGGCCTTCGCAAGTAATGCAATAGAAAACAATCCCGGATTGGTTATGACACGTCACATGTGCTGAATGGAAACGTGCCGCTCCATCCGCTAATGTTATTTCAATGCTCTTTTAGTTTTGATATCTCTTATATTGTATGAACATTCTTTGTAAATTATAAGTAAAAACGGTTCATGGTTTTGAGAGTTTTTGCAAAATGAAAGAAATATTTTAAAACTTCAAACTGTTTATTTATTGCTAAAATATCTGAAGAAATGATTATGCAGCTCTTCAGAGTGAATCAACATTTATATTCAGCTGAAATCAGTGGAATTAAATTTTATAGAAAATATTATTTTACTTCACTTATTTTTAAGTTAAAGTAATGCTCCATTACAACCTAATTACTTAATCAAAATTCGTCGCAGATTTGATAGAAAAGTATACATTTAGATATCGGATGGATATTTTTATTATTCTGTATTGCATTAAAACAAATCAGTATTTTCATAAATCTAGTTCATTGAAAAATATGAATCCATCGTCGTTACAGTCTATGTGCTAATGCAGAATTCAAAAAATGTAATTTAATTTTGCATCTTTATTTAATTATTTTTCTTTTTTACTTGAGTTTAAGAATTTTCTTTTTAAGTAAATATTTACTATTGCAGTTTATGTCTTCTCTTGTTTTATTATGTATTAAATATTTAAATACACATTAACGCTTATATTTAGTATTCTTTGAGTAAATAGGAATTTCGCTACAATTAGAAATAATATTTATTTTAAAATTTATTAATTTTAATTCCTGTTTCTGCCATAAAGTATTTTCCAAGTATGGTTATTGTTAATTTCTCTCATTATTTTTGCTAACTATTTGTCAGTGCTTGCAATGAAGAATTCTAAAATAGTAAAATTTATACATTCTACATTTTTAATTAAAAAAATAATTAAAATAGTTGGAAAAGTCTCGAGTTAAGCATTCGGTATCGTCGAAAACGAATCAACACTTTCAAGAATCTAGTCCATTTAAATATATCCATACCTGCCAACTTTTAATTCTTTCGAGGATGATTTTCCCCAGTGGTAGCAATATGGAATTTAATTTACTATTTCAGGCAGATACATTCGCTGTATTTTGAACGAGCTTGTGCGGACTACCAAACCAGTATTACTTATTTTTATATATGATTAATTTTTAAAAAAATAGTGGTGGAGCAAAAAGATTATAAATTAAGTTCATAAATGCAAGGAATATATAGAAACCATACATTTTACTACCACTTTAAATATAGAAATAAAATTTTGCGCCAAATGCGTAAAAGTTGGCAGGTATGTATATCTGTCCATATTCAACGTCATAATCTACTTATATTTAAAATTTCAATTCCTGTTATTTAATTTATCCACTTAATTTCCGCGAATATCATTAAGCTAGACGTTTTTGTTTCAATAAAGCTAAATAATAATAATAATAAATAAACTTATACAAAAATGAAAAGAAATTCTAATGCACTTTATTTATTAAATAACTAAAAAATATGCATCCGTACTAGATGGAATCACTATATCCATACTGCAAACAATTTTAATTAATTTTTCGTCTTGCTCCTTTTAATTACACATTATTTAAATAAATGCCCAATAAAAAGAAATAAAAAAAATGATAAAAAGCAATATGTAGTAACAGAAAGTGTGTTAACTTTTATTTTTTATCACACTTCGTTCTGCGTACAAAAATTTTAGGGATGGTCTTTATTTAGGGAGGAGAAACTGAGATAGAAGAAGAAAACGAGAGAAATACCTAAGGTTACATTCCCCTCAATAGATGGTTTTATACATCGGTATAGGTATTTTATGTAGAAATTTCAAAATTACCAAAAAATTAAGAAAAAAAAAATCAGTCGAAGACAGAAAAAAATTCAAAATATCCAATTTCCTCTCTTATTTTGGTTCACTATATCCGCAAAAAATATTATATATGTATAGCAAGGCACGGGAGCGAACATTTCGTTTACTATATCCGGGAGATCAGTATAAACCATGTTCACTATAGCGAAGTTTGACTGTAGTACTTTTTATGCCATGTATGCCTAGCATTAAACTTCTTTAATTTTATGGTATTCACTATTTAACTTTTTTTCTCTAATTACTTTAAGACTTACAAGAAGTTCTTTCAACGATTTTTAAATTTTTTAAATCAAAATGCGTTATTTGAGAAAATAGTAGATATTGAGTAATAAGTCACTATTCTGTGAGCATCCTACTTTCTTTTATTAAGACTTCTTTTTAGAAATTCGAAGAATAACTCTTTTTAATAATAAAGTAATAACTTCAATTAAATAAAAATAAATATCTAGTTCGAAAAAAAGTGAAGTTTTAAAGAAACTTTCGAGAAAAGTTCTAAACATGCAGTGTGAAAAATAATCTTTTTTTTTGTGCAACCTTTAAAAACGGTTAGAATTTCTTTCCGCAGGCAGATGTACATCATAATTACAATTTTTCCGGAAGAATGATATGCAACTTTTTCCAAAAAATGGAAAAAAATATTTACTTTTGCTTAGTTTTAAGTTTGTTTATATTATCTGATTTTACGAAATAATTTTCATACTTGTAAATTTATCATTTTATTTATACTAAGTATTCTACATGCAGAATAAAATATTTTTGTATATTTAAACTTTTCATTTCTTAATGCTTGGTAATATTTTTGTGACCATGAAATCTGCTTTAAAAATATTTCTTATGAATGCAGTTGATTTTTCACAAAGACAGATTATTGCCAGTTATGCAAGCAGTGTTAGTTCACGCCCACCTGATATTTTATCTTGAAAACCTAAATTAAATAATAACAAATTAAAATGTTTTTAAAATATAAGAAATATGCTTAAAAATGAATACTGTACTAAAGTATGTAATTTAATATTCTTATAAAGAAGCTTTTAGTTCCTCATAATTATTTTTTACAATAAGTACATTTTACGATATATAATTCAATAATGCTTGAATATTTTTATATTATGATTATTGTTTTATTATATGATGTATTTAGATGATTATTTTTATATTTATTTGATGTATTTTCTCACAAATCTATTTTTCATAAGGGTTCTAGCATATAATGATAAAAATAGACTTATGCTTTTCATTCATTATTGTTTCTATCTGTTTTTATTAATATTTCGGTTAAATAAAATATGACATGATTTGCTAAAATATTTGAAGATGATGCCTTTAAAGATTTATTTTATTAGAATTATATTCAAAATCCATAAATAAACTCTTCAAATTCGTCATCTAACTAAGCGAATATCTGAATTAATTTAGATAGAAATAAAATAAATAGCGAGCCCCATTTAAGTACTAAGTAGACACGGTAAGTAATGCAGGTAGGCGTAATATAAATAAGGCTACTTGGTTAGAGGTTACAAGCGAGAGAAGGCAGTCTAAAGGCCTAATTATAGGGTACTTAACAAAATGTTAGCAGTAATACAATTTAACACATGGTGCTTAAGAAAATGTTGGCCTAAAATTATAGCCTACATCTAATCTGCTTTAAGTGACTATTTACATATTTAGAGGTTCCATACTCAGTAATTATGTAATACACACTTGGTTAAAAACATATCAAATAAATGAGTTAAGGAGCTTATGAAATTCAGGATATATTCTTAAGATAAAAAGGTATTGGATATTAGACAGTAATTTATTTTTATCTTAAAATACAAGAGATGCTTATTTTACTTAATATATAGTATTGGTAGAAAATTAAATAACAGTTTTTTTGAGCTAAATCAGTTTTTGAAGTGATGTAAACATATAATGGTTTTAACACACAAAATGATAGATATCTTCTTAACAGCTTCCCCGATTATCCCGAGTTAACTCGGGTTTATATATATTGCAAATATTCATTATTCCGAGTAAACTCGAGCATAGCAGTATTCGTCAATACGTTTTGTTTTATCACGTTTTTATTCGGCAGGAAGCAAAACAAAAAATTATAATAATCTGCTGTGATTGGAAGCTTGCCAATTTTTGTTTGGGAGCTTTGCTATTCGTGGGACTACAGACGTGTTTTGTATAATTGTATATACAATGGTTGATGAATTTACGTAGAAAAAAAGGGTAAAAAAAATGGCGTTCGCGAGCGAAAATGAAAGTAAAGCAGATGATTTTTCAGATGTGAACATACACAAAGACCAATATATAAATTTTTTCATTTGCCCGAAATAATTTGGGATAGTAAACTGATATTATTTGGGATTAAATCTCTAGATTAGCAAATTTTTTTTTTACACTTTCGTATTCAAATTTAAGAATTTTTATCAAATTATGAATACCTAATTACAAGAATTCATATTTCGCGGAAGGGTATTCACCGGACAAGTTTCGAATAGACCGTTGTAACGATGTATCTAAATTCCCATTTGAAATATTCATCATTTTGTTGCATTTCAGATTATTTTTTATCTCAAAAGCAGCTATTTTTGGAACAAGACTTTAGTTTTTCGTTATTTTTATAACGTAAAAAAAACTATTTTTTATAAAAATAGAATTTACAGAAAAAAAAGGTCCTTTAGGACACTTTTTCAGCAAGTCCTTTTTTACAGCTAACTTCTAAAATAGTATTCATAAGTTTGTGATATTCGAGAGAAACATCTAAATGTTTGAATTAATTAGTATTCAGCGGAGATTCTGTGCAACGATTACAAACTTCCACAAGCTGTTGTGACGACGCAAAACTCAAGGGAAAAAAACACTTGAACAACATCAGAAAAATATTTATTATCCTTCTGAAGGTTTAAACAATGATAGAAATTGCGATATTTGCTATAGAAATAAACACCGAAGAGCCATTACATTATGACCACCATCCATCTATAACAATGGACTAGCCCAGGTTTTCATGGTTTCTCGCCCAGGAACAATGTTTTCATAGGGCACATTAGGACCCATAATCCTCATAGAACAATCCCTGACGTCTGTAAGCTACTTGAACATAGTTGCAGACCAGGTTCACCCATTCATGGCAACAGTTTTTCCTGC
>NC_092215.1:13997271-14035098 GCF_043381705.1 Parasteatoda tepidariorum | reverse complement strand
AAAACTGCTAGCAGTTTTGTGGCTTATAGGTGGTCCTACATGTTATTAGCAGGGTGGTCATAATGTAATGGCTCTTCGATGCATAACTTAATTGAAACTAAACTCATAAATATGATAAAATATTTTTTTAAAATTGAATTTATGAAATTTGAACTTTTTTTAGTTACTTTTAACTATCACGAAAGAATGATACATTTTATGTTTTATAATTTTTCGTAATATTTTTATGGGGTATTTTTTCATTACCTTCACAATTTTGTAATGAAGCAAAATTCACTAAATTGAAATAATAAGATATTCATATGTCATCAAACTCTCTGAAAGGATAATTGAATCAAGTATCTTACCTCTGTTATAATTTTTCATCATGAAAACTCAGATCTAAATCATATTATAATTTGACCTTACAATCGCTTTGCAAAGGCATTGAAGCAGAAAACTATTATTACTCCAAGTTATTCAGTGAGAAAATTGTTCCAAATGATGCTCAGTAAATAGAATCTTGGAAAGTTATTCACCACGACACGTTCATTCACATGGTTTCAGCATAAAGCCACACATTGCCTTGAAGGGAATGTATGGTGAAAAAGGTTTGGTGCTTAGTCATCAATTGACCTGATACTGGTTTACACTTTGTCGAGGAATTTTTTACAGGCATTGTGGCAGCACGGTATTTTCAAGAATATTATTTTTTCCATACCTGTTGGGGATTGTAATGTTGAATATCTTCTTTTTAATATTTCTTTGTATTTTATTTTTTTGCTGTACTAAGAATAATATCATTCGCACCCTTTCTTTCAGCCATACCATTCAGACTATGCATTGCTCAATGATAGAGTTCTCTCCTATCTCTGAAAGTTTGTAACCGCTGTGCTGAATCACATAAATTAAGTCTTTGATACAGCGTCAAATATTTTAAGAAAAGAAAGCGGCAGTTATAATACAACTATAGTAAATATTTCGTGTTTTGAGAAGTCTATTTTTATGAAAAGGTTGGTTGACTCTTTTGCATATTTCATAAGACCTTATCAAATAAAATAAAACATTATAATTTTAAACGAAAAGTAAATTTCAGTGTTTTAATTTTTTATGAATGATGTCTTACCTAGAACTGTATTGTGTTGTTATTCATAGTTCTAAAAAGTAAAAAACAAATCATAAAATCAAAATCACAAAAAAAATCAGAAACTGAAATAAAGAAGTGACAACAAATTAAAATGAATAAACGTATTAAAAAATGCTCAAATATATAGTAAACTGAAGTAAAAAGGAAAAAATCAAATTAATTAAATAACTAAAAAATTCATAAAAATAGTTTCCTTACTAAAAATTGGACATTTGCTCTGCTAAAATATTTCAGTTAGATCTGTAATTTTAATTCTTTTCGGCTCTGAATAGAAAAGTTTGAAACTCTGAATAATGTTTGTTTGCAATTAAATACGAGATGCCTGTTTTCGAATATTTTATATTCCTTCATTACATTCAGACATTACATTGCATACAAAAGAAAAGGAATAATTTTTTGTGTGTTAATTGTGATTCAATATAATCAAAATTACGAAAATAAATTCTGTCATTGAATTTTTATAAAATTCAAATGTAAACATGTACTAGGATTGAATTAATATGTAAGAGGGATAACTTATAGAAGTGAATTCAAAATTTAAAAAAAATTATTTGTTTCAGTAAAGATCCTTAAAAGATATTCTTCCTTTAAATCATGTAAAGTTTGTGAGAATTCATTCTGAATTCAATGATTTTATAACGATTCAAGGATCAAATATGCTAAAATAAGCAAATTTTGATTTGATTCCAAATTCCTTTAAACTGAATTGAAATTTTATGTTATTTGGTTCATGAAGTTAGAATTTCTCTAATAAAATTAAGCCGAATAAAATTGCTAAATTTATATGTCTTCGCGACGAATTATGCCCATGATGAAATTGAATTTACGTCGTGATTAATTGTGCTTTCGACGAATTGTCAGCGAAATGAATTATTCCTACAACGAGTTATCGCTGCTACGAATTGTTCCCGCGACGAATTGTCCTCGTAACGAATTGTGTCCAAGTGTGCTTACGACGCAGTTTTGCTCCTACGAATTGTTGCTGTGCCGAATAGTGCCTACGATAGAATGCTACAGAGATGAATATTGCTCACGATGAATTGTGCACTAAGAAATGACGTGACAATGCTGAGACTTACATAAATATTTTTGACGTTCTATAACATGCCGTTAAATGTAAAGTATGCGCCTTTAATTGCAATCCTAAGGGCACTTTTTTGAAAAGACAGCGAGCGTGCTATGAAAAGTAACTAATGGCATTTTTTCATAACTACGGGACAGATTGAAGCAATTGAACTTAAGTAATAGAAAACAACTAACAGGTGCACAATGCGTTGCCATGACAATGCATCTTCTTATTCAGGCAGATTGATAAAATAATTTCTTGAACACCTAAAAGTGACCGCCATATATCACCTGATTAAGCTATGCGTTAAGCCCAAAAAAGAAAAAGAATAAACGTGGTTTTCATTCTCAGGATAAGAATAATGGAGCTACAAATGCACACTGCTTAAAATTATTACACCAGAAAGGAATGCTAATATGAATGCAGAATGATATTTGTTGGAAAATTAAATTATTATGGAAATAAACTAGGGATTAAGTTTACGGAAAGTAAGGGAGAATAGATCTCAAGAAATCAGTACACAAATTTGCTCACTCTAGTAGTAGTAACAGAATTTATCGCCCTAGACAAAAAGTCAAACAGAGTGTGGCCTTAGTCAATACAGCTTCAAGACTATGCCACAATTCTTCTTCTTTCAAATCCCCATTTCTAGCCTAGCTAGACAAGGTTCATGAGATTGTTCACCTTCAAAAAGTCTAAAACAAGTAAGGGTCTTTCAATAAGGCCTTGCTTTAAAAGACCGAGGCAGTCCAGTAGATGTTCAGGGGATGCCTGGGCCGAAGAGCACTTGGTACAGATGGCAAAGCACTTTACTCCTCCAGAGTACCTCAGTGATTTCAGGTGTCCACAGCGTAGACGTGTGATGGCGGTGTGAGACTGACGGTCTTCGTCAGCTGTCAAACAGCTACCCGGTCTGGTACCCTGGTACCAATTGTGACTGGGTGGAGTGAGCCATGCTGATTTGTTTTTGGCTTTAGCAATGGAGAAGAGCTCTGAGGAGGTAAGAGACACTGGAGGCGCAGTGGCCTCAGCTGCACCTGCCTTGGCAAGACTATCTGCCATTTCATTGCCTGATATATCTACGTGTGAAGGTATCCATTGTACATGAATTCGACAATATTTGGAGAGGTGAAAAAGTTTACAAAGGATGTTCGTGCTAGTATAGTCCCTCACTCTGTGCCAGCTAGCCAAGTGCTGAACAGCGCTTCTACTGTCGGATCCAAATCTCTTTCGGAATTGATAGTGACATTATTGAGGCAAGTCCATCATCGATGGCGATAAGCTCGCTCTTAAAAACGGAACAGTGGTCGGGATTCCTTTTCTGGATCCTAATTTCGCTCATCTGAGTTTTGATGAAGATCCCACTCCCGGTGTGATTGTCTTCGTCCTTGCTTTCCATCCACAATTCAATGAATGTAGTAATTGGTGAGTGAAGACTAGTCAGTCACTTAGTATCAACAACTACAAAGATCAAGGGTGGGTTGATCACGATGACTGTCTGCCATGTGAGGGTAGTAAGGACAATAAGCAGTCATATCAAGCTTAAAAAAATAACTTTAAGTAAAAAAGTAACTAACTACAGAAACTATTTCTGTCTGATGTAGTACTCAGGATAGCAGAAGACTTGGTTGCCTTGCTGGCGATCCATACTGTTTCAAACGGTATCGAACTCTTTGAGCAGAAAGTTATTGATATGAAAATAATTGTGCGTTCCCATTCAGAGCTTGTTGTGTGAATGTGCAACTCTTTGTTGCCAATCTGGAAAAATATCTGACTTCTTGACTGTTAGAATTTATGAAATTTAATGAAATTTAGCCTGACGTATGACATTCCTGATCCCAAAGTTATCTGCTCCAAAGTGAGAAGAAATAATGCAGTAGGACAAACCACATTCTTTTTTCTAAATCCGTGTTAGTAAGCATACAGGTTTTTTAAGCAAGGCAATGCAACAAATTTGTAAGCCGAAAATAGCGTTCAAATGCCAATTGAGTATGGGAAAATTTCTGTTGAATCATTGTTTTTATAAGTATTATAGATGACACCTGCTTTACACGAATGTGCTGAAGATCTAATCGTTTGTGCACCACACCGGGTTTCATTTGCCATGAAAGTTGCAGGTGATACTTGCTTAATACATGACAAATCATAAGTGGCTTATAGGCTTATAGGTGATACATGACATCTTTCTGATATAGCAGTTTTAATGGCCAGTAGTGTAATTTTTCATTGATTCCAAGAAATGATTGGTATTTTGTGTTAGTAAAATCCTACACAAGTGATCTTTTTGAATACTCCTAAAATTTCGTAAATATAACTTGAACTTAGGTGTGTATAAAAATTTTCAAATTCATTCTTTAATTTCTCTTTATTCTGTATTTTGGCATTGATGGTGGTAATATGATTTTGTAGCAATGGAAAGGCTGTTATTTTAAATTACTTAGTTGTATTTTACACATTGTTTTGTGTACTTTTAAGGTATATTAAGGAAAAAAATGTTATTTCATTTTATATCAAAATTAATCTTAAATTAATGGCACTATAAAATTGGAAAAAAGGAAAAGGATTCATAGTGCTTGGAATAAGTATTTACACGTGTACTGAACTGTACCATAGACATTTTAGTATTTCTTATTTTCGGACTAAAATACTATTATTATCGAGAAAATTTTTTACTGTTAAAATTTATTGTTTAAAAACCTGTTTTGATGTTTTTTGAAAAAAAAGAAAAAAGCTCAATAAAGCTGTATAAAGCTCATTTTAAAGTTTTGAAAATTTAAAATAAAATAGACTAATAAAAATTCAGTATTTCATTACGGTCACTCAGAAGTATCAGAGCAAATCAAAAAATATAATGTTTAGAATATAATTGTTTGATTGCAAGTTTCTGGAAAGGAAAGTTAAAAGTCAATGCAGTGAGGAAATTAGCTTCTCTTGATAGGTACTAAGCTGAAATTAAAAACACCTCTTAATTATGCAATATAACAATATAAACAAAGATTTAGTAATTCCCATCATTATTATATATTTTTAAAGGATATTTCAAAACTAAAACATTATTAAATAGTCATAAGGGATTACAACTAAATGTATAAGGGAAAAGATATCAAAATCTGAAAAATCATTATTGAGGTGAATTCCAGTTGAAGTAAATTTAAAAGAACCAATAACTGGTTTTACTGATTATAATTCCATCTTTACCAATATTGCCTTGTTAATGCTTCGCCTGATATTGATAATGTTTGTTTTTTACTCAATTAAGTATTTATTTCCATCCCCAACATCTAGGAATCTTTGATATTAATTTAAATAAATAACATAAATAAATGAATAAAAGCAGTGATTTTTGAGGATAACTACAAGCACTCACGATATTAAGAAAAAACTTCATTTAGTATACCTAAATTGCAACATTAATTTCATTTATATTTTTTTGTTTTTTTTGCTCGATGTTATCTAAAAGATTTTTCAAATACAAGTTCCCAAAATGTTTTTAGCATTGAATGATTTGATCACCCACCCACCTTGAGACTTAAGCCCACCTGTTGCTGCTGCTGATTATTGGGATCACCGGCTTCTTTACCCCACGAACATTTCACTGTTTGACCATTCACTTCCATGTTATGAGTAGCCACAATGGCATGTGTGGCTGCTTCTTTAGTTGCGAATCTGAAAAGAAACAAACATTACTATAACACAGAAATTAAGAAGTGCAACACGATATAAATAATGCAACATACACTACGCGTCAACAATGACTATACAGAATACTAAAATGGAAGCATGGAGGTAGCGGTTTCAAATTTCACCGCAACAACGGATGCATCGATTTATATTTATTTATTCATGCATATTGTTGCTCATACATATGCAGGCTTATTTGCCATTTATAACATCTTCTCCGTTCGGTTTATAACCTCTTGTTACGTTGAAGAACAGATAGTACAAGATAGAAAAGTGTATCAAGATATACGGCAGGATTTGAACCCACAACCCCACGCTGTAACGGATACATCGTTGAAATGTCCAATTTTTTTTTCCAATGGCAGGCACTGAATTTTAATCTTTTGCCTATACTATGCCAGAATTGTTGCTCATTTCGCGTTTCCCAGTGGGCACCTGTGAACCAAAGTCGCGAAGGCGAGCAACATTGCCCACGCCACACTGCCACAAACCCGTTTATAGGATGGGCCACATTAACACATCATACACACAACAGAGGACAGCACAAAGAGAGAGAGAGAAACATCCATGCCCAGAGCGGGATTCGAGCCCGCAGCCTATGGCTTCGCAGTCAGGCACGCTAACCGCTCGGCCACCTGGCCGCCTATGTCCAATTCTAATTTTGAGCTGCCTGTAATTTGCTGCTAAGGAGCTGATTATAAATTTAAGGAACTGCTTTTTAAGGAACTGCATGTGTATGTGTAACAAAAAGTAAATACTTGGAGAAAAGTTGTTTACAATTCTTTTTAATTATTCGTTTTAAAGGTATCTCTCTGTTCGAAATTTCTCTCCTTTTCTCCAAATGCTATATAAAATGGAGGGAGTGACTTTGAATCAAACCGTAACCTGGCATGTGTAACAATAAATAAATTTTGTACAGATAATGCAGCCTCGTGTGCTTTAATGCAAAGAATGGCTTGTCTCATTTTAAATTAAAAAACAGGTAGCACAAAAATGAGAAAGGTAGCATACATATGTTGAACCCACTATCTCTACGCTTCAGAGCGTTTGGTGGAAGGACAATATCCCTTGGCATTTGAGTCTCTAATAATGCGTGGTTGTTCCCCTTGCAATAAATTTTAGGGGACTTGGTTGCCGTACGATATCGCTGAAGAGTAGGTGTAAGGGGATCGATAATCTCGCTATAATATTCGATGTATATTCTTGCTGTATTTCTCAAATTTTTACTGTCTCTTTTGCAAATTAAAAATTGTTTTTAAGTACTTCTTTGTATTTACAATGAAACCCATTTATGAGTGTAAATAAATAAATCAATCCCACATCTCCATAAAAGATTCATAAGACAGGCTTCATTTTTCTGAATTTAGTATCGTAGAAGCACTGGAAAACATTAGTTAGACCCAATTTTCCTTTGTTATAATCAGTTAGGTAGGAACTTTATTTGCGTCGCACTGAAGCTGAACAATAGGCTATTGGCGACGGTCGGAGATACATCCCTGAGGATGATCCAAAGACACGTCATCGCAATTTTGATCCTCTGTGGAAGGGATGGCTCCTCTGCTTCGGTAGCCAGACGATCTTTACGCGAAGTTGAGCACTTTACGGTAGAACAGTTTAAAAGAGGATCGATACCACCCACCCCCGGTCCTTACGTAGGCTCACCCACCAGCTTACTGACCGCAGTCAGTGAGGCTTGACTTCAGTATTCTACTGGGAACCGTGTCTTTACGATTAGTTCACTGCGGGACTTGATATAATTGTGAAATACATTTGGAAAATAAGTAATTAACCATGATTTAACTGTTATGAACCATTTAGATATACCACAAAAGTGTAAACTGATTATTGTTATTCGATTTGGTAAAAGGCTTATCGTGAAACCTTAGAATATGATATAAATATATTTATATATTTCACAATTTATTCATGAATTTTTTTTTAAAAATAAAAATAACAAAGTTTGTTTAAAAAACGAAATATCGTTTTATGAATCATTTCAAGAAAGCAAAATAAAATGATTAATGGGTTTTTCTAATCACGAAACACAATTCTTGAATTATTTATAGTTTAAATTGTTTATTCGATTTTTCTCATTCAGCACGATTTACTTGCAATAAAACTCTCACGCAAGTATCTTATCAACATGCACCCACTTAGTTTCAAATTGCCGTTAAAGGTTTACGTAAAGTTAAAACAGCTTTTATTTTATTTTTTACAAAAGCAATTTTAAAACTTAGGATTTCAAAAAAGGTGTATCAGTTTATACAATAATTAAGCTTGAGCTATTCAATAAATGTAAATTTAACTATTAAAGTAATTTTGAATCAATTGCTTATTTCAATAATCTAAAACCTTTCATGTATAAAAAGAAGCTTTTTAAATATATATTAATTTATTTTTCCTGTTTTATGTTTCTGCATTGATTATTAAAAGGATTTAATTAAATCATTGTATATTAGAAACGTGACATAAATTGATAAAATTTGAAGACCCAACGGAACAGATAAGCAACTATTGAATACATGAAATCATTCAAGTCATATTTTTTTAACTCTTTGATCATTTTTGTTTTTATTTATGATTCAATCTTCTCTGCTAAGATATGTTTAAAAAGAAAATATAAAAAACCCTGCTATAGTGAACACTGCTTATATTGAACTCCCAGATATAGTGAACGAAATGTTCGCTCCCGTGCCTTGCTATACGCGTATAATCTTATTTTGTGTAGATATAGTAAACTAAAAAAGTGAGGAAGTTGGATATGATGAACTTTTTTTCTGTTTTCTTTTCTAATAATTTTAAAATATCTATTTCAAAATAAATACTTATATACTGATTTTTAAAACCATCTATAGAATGGAATGTAGCGATAAGCATTTTACTTGCTTACTTTTATCTCACTTTTCCATCCCTAAACAAAAACCTACCCAGGCAAATGTATGGACAAATTTTTCCCTGCATCGGCTGAAGGTTACTAATTTTTGTGTGCACAAGACGAAAAGTAATCAAAAATAAAACCAAGTTAACACATTTTTTGTTACTACGTATTATTTTTCGGTCTTTTTTGTATTTCATTTTATTGGTCACTTATTTAAATAATGTATAATGAAAAAGAGTTCGGAAGCATTAGTTAAAATTATTTGCGGAACGGATATATAGAACTCCCGGTAATAGTGAAATGAAATTTCGAGCCCTTGAAGGTTTACTAAATAGGGGTTTTACTGTATTAGCCTATTACGTATCATAAAAATAATCATTGGCCCGGTCTTATCCACAACATTTTTTGAAAGTTCAATATTCTAATGGTTGTGAATTAAGTTCAGCCATCAAATGTCCTCTAGCCAATTCATTTGAAAATTTTATGTGTTGGGCAATTTGTATCTAAGCGTCCTGGAAATATCATTAATAATAAAACTAATATTTAATAAATTTCCTATCACTCTGAAAAAAATTCTCAGAGCTTGACCATATCAGATCTGAAAAGGGAAAACCAGTAGGTGGCCTGTTGTGTTTATTGTGTAAAGAGTTTCTTGTGTGGGTTTTGTATCAATTGATATTTAAATATATAGATTACGAAAATTCAGAAATTAATAGAATTAAATAAAATGCCGCTGTTCATTGAGCATATCGTGAGTAAGAATGTAGCAGTGCTGTAGTTCTAGCCATTGTGGTATTGATACAGCATATGAATATTTGTTTAGGACATAAAAATATTTTATGACGTTTTATTTTGTCAAATTAATATACATATGTTAAATATTTGGCAATCAATATCATAACGCTATTTTAATTGTGCATTTTTGTTAAATTAATAATTTTTATTTAAGCATAATCATTGTGATTTAATTACTATCTATTTAATGTAGTTAAGATTGTGTAAACTGAGCTATTTTCGTTTTATATATTAATTCCACAATATTGGGTTTAAATATTTTACGAAATTTATTTTTAAAATAATTATATATTTGAGTATTAATTCTATTTTTGAACTGTTAATACCTATTTGGAATAATTCTTAGTATATTTTTAATTCAGAAAATGTAAAATTTTTTTTATTATTTCACAAATTTTTCCTTGTTTGTTAACCTAATTGTTTCCTTTGATGTTGCGTTTGTATGGTTACCATTTTAAACAAAGTATCTTTTTCTCATGGGAATTACTGTGTGCTCTTTTATATATGAGTATCCTCTCATCACCTGTTTAAAAATACTATAATTTGGCAGTCAGCAGCTCCCCCAGAAATGTTAACACCTCCAATCCGGCACTGATCTTCAGGTGACTTAAATCCTTTTTCGGTAAAAACTGAAAGTTCTAGAACATTCCTGTTTATATTACATCACCTCTTTATCGGACTGAATTTTAGCTCAAGTTTTTACCCCTTTTGATGTCAAATTTGGCTTATTTTTATATTAATCATTAAGCTCTTATTTGGCGCACGCAGCATGTCCTCATCTGGATCTTGCGCCACTAAACCCTACATTCAATTCTTATTTGGCGCACATTTGCTTCCCAGCCAGCCATTTTCGCCAATGAATATCAGCATAAAATGGCAAGCATGCGTGAAGTCATTCTAATTAATTCAATACAATCTGCGGAGAGCCGCGAAGGCTCGGGGGATAGAGTGTTCACACCGAGTTCGAATCCCAGTCGATGCGAATTCCACATCCGGTTTGCACCGACCACAGTGCTGACGTGAAATATCTTCAGTGGTAGATGAATCATGGGTTGGAGTCCCTTTGCCGTCAGGTTAACCGTGGGAGGATCTCGTGGTCTTCCTCTCCATACAACACAAATTCGGATTAGTTCCGTCAAAAAGTCCTACACGAAGGCAAAATTTCTCCCAATACTTGATCCAGGAGTTCCCTTCTCTTCTGAGTAGGGTTCAAAATTGCTAGGTTACGGAGTAGAACCTTAGTAGTTGCAAACCCAAGAATTGGATCGACTGCTCACAACAACAGTTATATATAATAAAATTATAAAATACAATCTACGAGGGTCGGAATAGCCTGGTTAGTAGGGCACTGGGCCCATGTCCAAGAGCTCGTGGGTTCGATCCTCGCCGACAGAAGTCTCCCCATGTAGGAAATGGTGACTGATGCACGTTAAATCTGTCCAGTTGCAGAGTCCTCCATGTTCCCATAACAAATCAATACCTCTGGGGGTACTGATGCAGGAGTTTCCTTGCCTTTTGGATTAGTTCAAAATTACAAGGCTGCGGAGTTGAACATTAGTAGTCGTAAACCCAAAAATTGGTTCAGCTGTTCAACGATGGATATAAAATTACAATCTACGACTGTATATTTAGGGAATTTGTTTCCTATTTTAGATAATCTTATCAAATATTTAAATTAATATTTAGTTAGTTATTTTTAATTTAAATTTAATCTTAATTCTAATTTAGCGTTAATTTAAATATAATTTAGTTCCATGAACTTTTAATTATTAAGTAAATTTTAATGCAGCTCAGATAGGAGGTACTCTATGCATACAAAGCACTCCGTATGTTTGTGTTCAAGTTCACGATGTCATTTTGAATAGAAATCATTCAATTTGTGTTTTCACATTTTTCTTTTCCTCTCTGGGAATGTTTTGGCAACTTATCATTTTCTTTTCAATTTGCTTTGAATATTTATGATGATTTGTGCTTTGAGCGATGAAGTTAAAAAAATAAAATGTTTCATTTAATGTAAAATAATCTTCGTTTTATTTTTTGTTTCATTTAGTGGCTGTTTCGTTTATTGGGTGAATAATGAATTATTTTTTAACTTCAGTATTTGTGTTTTATGGTTTTTCAAATCTAATGTTTTTTTGCCGGACCTTGCGGCGCACGCTTAGTTTCTCCCCTAACCTTTTAACTTTAATTGTTCTAAATGTTTTATATTATATTCTTTCGACCATTTAATCTTTAACTTTTTTAAATTAATTTTTAATCCCTCACCATAGCAGTCTTTTGTTGTCTGAGATTCTGGCGCACTTTCGCCAACATCCAACAACAGAAATTCTCCTGTTTTGTTCTTATTTTTAGCTGCGTGGCTCATCCTTATTAGAAATACCTTAAGTCTATTTTGTAGTGCAATTGAATAAACAGTGTAAGTGCTACACGATATATTTATAGAAAAGTCACTTGACAACTATTCTGCTTCCATTGCTAATGCTATGGATGCTAAATTAGAATTTCCGAAAACTGATAGAACAAAATTTATTTTTTGAAATATGCAGCTTATTAATGTAAGGTTCGCATGAGTATAATTTTATAATGTGACAGAAAAATGTGACATTCGTAGAAAATGAGGCAATAGAATATATATATATATATATATCTTTTGATGTCAAATTTGGCTTNTATATATATATATATATATATGTGTGTAGAATGCTTCGCTTTAAAATATTTTTTGTTATTGATTATCAAAATGTTTTTCATTATATCTTCCCGTCTCTCAATTATATTTCATCCTAAGTATAATTTCTTGACATCTTCTCACCACGATGTCTGCAGACGTGAATACTATTTTGAACGTCTTGAATGTGGTCGTTTAACTGTTGATTCATTTAACTGTCACCGAGTTAAAATCAGATTTGTGTTTAAGAAATCTTTCGCTCAATGGAAATGAAAATGACTTAATATCGCGTATAGTGATTGATAATATTAAAGGAACAGGTAATGGAACTGTAGACAAACTATTCGCATGCAATCGCAAAATGATCACAACATACAATATTCAGAAAAAGCTGCTTGAAACACTCAGAACTATTTTACTTAATAACCGTCGTTGAACAACCGATCCAATTTTTTTGGGTTTATGACTAATTTTCGTTTTGGGTTATGACTAATTCTTAGGTTTGTGACTTAATATTCAATTCCGTAACCTTGCAATTTTGAACCCAATCCAGAAGACAAGAGAACTCCTGGATCAAGCATTGGGAGGGGAGACATTTGCCTTCGTTGAGGACTTTTTAATGTAACTAACCTGCAATTGCATTACATGGAGACGAAAACCTACCACGGTAAGCACGATAGCAAGAAGACTCTAACCCATGATCCGTCTACCACTGAGGATATTTTACGCCAGCACTGTGGTTGGTGCAAGCCGGATGTGGAGTTCGTTACTAGCAGCCATCACTGGGATTGAAACCCAGTTCACCTCATTGGAATGCGAAATTTCCTGAGCCATCAAGGCTTTTCACAGAAGTATGATAATTGGCGATATAATATGTTGATAATGATAATTG
Source organism: Parasteatoda tepidariorum (assembly GCF_043381705.1). Lineage (NCBI taxonomy): Eukaryota > Metazoa > Arthropoda > Arachnida > Araneae > Theridiidae > Parasteatoda > Parasteatoda tepidariorum. Next base: position 14,021,992 of record NC_092215.1, on the reverse strand, counting down.
GTTTTTATGATATGGTTTATATGATATGGTTTATATGATAATTGGTGATATTAGCGAAAAAAATAGCAGATTACCGTACCTATCCAGAATTCGATTAGTGTCCAATAATTGTCAGAGCTGCCGTACTTGATGCAATTCGAATTTTCAAACAAGAGGAGCAACTGACAACTGAGCTCAAAAATTTTAATTTTTTGTTTATACTTATAAGGACATTTGTGATTTGTAACTTTTTGTGCTTGCTTATGGGTGATTCTTTTTAAACATGACACTTCGAACCAAAAAATTTCTTCAAATTTAAGGTCTTCAAAATAATCTGAAATTTTTTTTGTATACTTCTTTAGTTACATTTATTAATATCTTACAGACAGCAGTGTAGTTTATTGACATTTGCCTGAGAAAAAAAATAAATCAACATAAGCCTTTATGTTAGCTGGACCATAAATTGCTTAAATTAATTCTTTTTATCCACTGTAGAAAGAATCAAAATTTTTTTTGTTGCTGATCTGTACAGAATAAAATTGTGTATAATAATCAATTATTAAATAAATAAATAACTTTGATTGCATCCCACCATATTACAATCATACATGAACTTGGTATTAGGTTAATAGTTGCTTTGCCTCATTACAGTGTTAGCAGTTAAAAATTTTTTTCGGTAACACTTTAATGTCCTGGAATTCATAAGCCAGGAAAATGACAGCCAGGATAATGACAATTTCGCCATTTTATAGCATATAACTTTACTTTAATTTAATATTTTAGCCTGAGACATTTACATTCTGCAGAAAACAACAAGATTTCTTAAAATAACTCAGATAAATCTATGTTATTTTGTGTTATTAATGATTTCAAGAACCCAAGAAAATGACAACACAAAAACCTACTCATCTTGAAAAATTTTTTGAAGTATATTTTGAACCAGAAAATTGGTCTTTATTCATGCAACAAGACATGTTCATATAGGAGGGTATCTAATCAATCTATTAACATACGATATTGATTGCTGGCTCTATCTATTTTGGTTATAAACCACTAAATAAAAGTAGCCAGGAAAATGACAGATTTTCTTGGGACAAACAAATTATTGACAGAAAAAATTATTTAAAACTAAGTTTTTGTAAATAATACCCTCTGCGTATATTCTAGAAATGCTTACGCCGGTTGAGATAAAAAAAATTAGATATTAAAAAATTTATGGGAAGTTTTGAAGCTAGTTATTATTGGAAACATCGTTTGGGACATGCCAGAAAAATGACATTTTGAAGTTTAATAAAATTTTTGAACTATACAAAACAGTCAATGCTAGTGCAAAGTCATTTTAAAATGCTAACGGCAATGCAATTTATTAATTTTTTTAAAATAAGTTCTTTTAGTATTATAGTATTGATCTTGAAGCAAGGGACAGTGAATTGTCCCTTGTTCCAAGAGCAAGGAACAGTGATTTCGTGAGTCTCCGAGAGCAAGGGACAGTGATTTCGTGAGTCTCCGAGAGCAAGGGACAGTGATTTCGTGAGAATCACCCTTATAACAGTCGTAGCGCTATCGGCCATTGTGAAAATCTAGTACTATTACACGGTTTCAATGTATTCCTATTAAGTATACGCTTTTTAAAGATGCTATTTGATATTCGCTGAAGGTTCAAATATAAATATTTGGGGGCTTCTCTGTCGTTAGTTTTTCAAATTGTCAGTCAGCTCCTGTTATATTCAATTTGTCAGTCAGCTCCTGTTATATTGAATTTGTCAGTCAGCTCCTGTTATAATTTTATGTTTTCCAACATCGACTCTCCTTTCTTCGAGGTACGAGCTTTTGTCCGTATTGGGAAATTTTCCTTCACCTAGACCATTTTTTTATTTTCAGTTTTACGCACTTTAACCTTTGAACCATTGGTTTATTGCTTTAAATTTGGTTTTGTACTATCACATTTCTTTAACGATTACGTTCCCCTTAAATTTTCTATATCTATCGTCAACGTCGCATAGTTTGACAATTGAGCCTATTGGGTTACTGTGTTACTTTGTTTTGTACTACTACATTTCTTTAACGATTACATTCCCCTTAACTTTTGTTATTTTCCTTTAGATTCTACTTTCTGACCTTACTTTTGTTTGCTTTGTTATTTACTTTGAAATTGATATTTTATATTTCTCCTATCAATGACAGAAAATATCCAAACTTAATTTTGTACAATTCAATATGCCCTATTATCTTGTTATCCTTTGGAAATGTGTTTGTTTTATCATTCTATACCCAAATAATATTTTAAACTTTTATTTTTAGGTCACAGTTAAAAGATTATCCCCATTATTCCATATATTACTATTTAAAAAAAATGTAATGCTGCCATACAGTTTCTTCCAAGATAATTTTTACTTTTAATTATTGGGGCCTCCGCCCTCGCCAATTGCCGGACCAAATGTTTTTTCCACTTTGATCTAGTTCAATACTCCAGCTTTTATATTTTAATATCCTTTATATTTTACGTTAATTATATTAGAGGTTAAACTTCAAATCTCATCTTATATATTATGTAAGATGAGATGTGAAATTGCTGAGCTTACAAGTTTATTAAGAGGCACATCAAAAGTTTTCATTATGGAATCTAATGCATTTTTAATATAGTCACCGCGAGGTGACTCTTGAAGTGCTACTAAATGAAGTGTCGCCTATATGTTGTCAGTATTAGTTGTTTGTTTATGTTGCGAAATGTCATTGTGGATTTTACTTTTTCTTAGAAAAAAAAATAAATTATTGGTAGATCGTGTTAATCGGTCTGGAGTTGGACGATCACGAAACTGTTTATGTTCGTTCGCGCAGTTTTCGATGAGTCATATCATTCTTAACTTGTACGGAAATTAAATTTGTTAAAACGTTGCACTTAGTCTTTAATATTTGTTAGTATTTTAAAAGACATTTTGAAACACATGCGGAACGATAAAATTTTTTAAAAATGTAATAGCACAAAAATGAAAAGGGAACTCTGGTACATTTATCGAGAGCCACAAGTAATCCTTCAAAGAGCCGCATGTGGCTCGCGAGCCGCTGGTTGCCCCCCTTCTATATAACAATGAAACAGTTCAACTATTCATTGGAATAAAGATGAGGTCATCTTTCTTACAATTACTCTTCAAATGCTATGATTAGATTGACAATACCTCACATGGCAACAATTTAAATTTTCTGCGTTTACATTCTTTGCATGGAAAAATCCGAAGAATATAAACTATTTATATAGCGCTCTTTTGTTCCTTTTTGGACACAGGGCTTTAGTTCCGCTGGAAATAGATTTTGTTAAGCTGAGTTACTAAGTACGAAATTTTTTTTTTACCCTTAAAATAAAATATATAATAACCTAATGACAGCATCAATAACATTTTGATACCCTCCTTTAATACTATTTAAAATGCTGAAAAATTTCTTATATATTTAATAGTTTCTGAGTTATGAGAGTAAGAAGCACGTCTAGCGAACATTTTCTGTAACATTCCATTTTGTAAAAAAATGACATTTTTCTTGATTTTTTTGTTTCTAACACTCATATATAATTCTTTATTTTTGGTCCCATCTGTTTCAGCCAATTAAATTCAATCATTCATCAATGCATTTTTATCATCATTTTTATATCTTCATTTATAATTATTTTGGGCTAGAAAAAAATTAAAATGTAGCTGAAAGGTGATGAAATAAAACTATTAAATCATTATAGAACTTATTTTTTCATTTCTTTAAGGAAAAAAAATGCTAAACATAATATATATATATATATATATATATAAATATATAAAAGCTTCGATTAATCTTTTTATGTTATTTCTTTTCTATTAAACAATTCCCAATTAATTATTCCAATCGAAACGCTTTCTCACACTTTAAAAAAGCCACTTCCTGTTCTTAAATCTATTTTTGGCTCAAGTATGCATAATTAAAAGTAAAGACATTTTTCCCTTTACCCTTTGTGGGAATCGCGCGACCTTTCAACAAACCAATTGTAATTACTAAGATTTCCCTTTTTCCCTGAAATGTAATAAAATAGAGGAAAATTCATTTGCTACTTTCCCTAGGTTTAAAACTTAACCACACAGTTTTGGAGTGCGAATTTGAGCTCCGCCATTGATAGAAAATGTTTTGAATATACCATGTGAAGCGAAATAAAATATTTTTGCCTTCCAACTGCTATCTGCGTAGCTCAACATCACTCACCATGACTGCCACCCTTTCATATATATATATTCTTTAGTTAGTTTATATATCTTTTAGGAATGAATTGTTGAACCATTTACTAATTTACTATGTGAAAATCATCCATACAACTACTAATTTTAAATATGTTATTGATGCAATAAATTTTCAACTGAAATTCTTTTACTGCATTTCGGAAAGCTTTTTTTAGTCGAGGTAGAATATTTCGCTCGTTAAAAACTAGTATATAATATAAAAAACTATATATTTGTTATTTTGTCGCCTAATAATTAATGAGTTTTTTGAAGCAATATTTTGTCAGCATCATAATGATATTGACACTTATCAAATGCCTGAATGTCTCTAGAATTCGTGAAAAGTTTTAATTTTGTTAAAAGTTTAATAAAAGTTTAGTTAAAAGTTTTAATAAAAGTTTTAATTTGTATCTCTGTATATCTAGTTTTTATTTATGTTAAGTAATTTGTTTTAAATGCAACTTCTTCAACATAGTACTTATAAATTTAAAATATTGATAATTTTAAAAACCCCGCTTGTGCAAAAGTAAAAGCATTTAAATTACAGTTGTTCTTGTATTTTCCGTTTGGATAGTTTTTGTTCATCTCATATGAAGTCTTTTTGGGTTGACAGTCACTTAATTATAAAGTTCATTTCGGATTAGAAGTAAGTTTTTTCGCCGTAAATAGAACATTTCTTTGATAGTACTCTCTCCTTGGCTAATAACTGCAGAATTTCAGTTCCCTCTTTTAACCGAAAAGAAACAGCAGGAAAGATGAAAAGAATTTACGGAATTAAGCGGCAAATATTGCTCAAAGGAGATAGAAGGATTTCATTCGTGGTGGAATCACTTCAATTAAGTGGGACCTCCATTTCTAGGGCTCTTTGAATCAGATTTTAAAGGGGAGAGGAGGCAGTTAATTGTCTTCTTAAAATATTCGCAAATAAAAACTGGCAACTTTCGAATGAATGAACATAGAAGGAAAGAGAAACAGGCATGTCCAAACACTAAGGAAAAAAAGCAGGGAGAAAGAAGGAGGTGAAAAACGAGCTAAAGTGGTATTAAACTTAATGACTTACCTAACAAAAGCATAGCCTTTATCTTTGAATACCCTGATTTCTTGAATGGAGCCGAACGGCGTAAATGTCTTTTGCATCAGTTCTTCTGGAAAGAGAGAAAGAAACATTAGATAAATTGCAGGGGCATGTTAATTGATTTTTCTGCCATTGACAACTAGGCGTGAGAAAAAAATCTCTTCAAAATTGTGAAATGGTACGGAAAAACAGAGAGAAGAAAAACTGGAAGTTAGTGAAAAACACTTTTCCACAAAAGGTTTTGATTAACCAAAATTTTCTAAAAGACAAAAACTTCAACTAATTTAGAACTTTAATTTTATTTATTATTATTATTTTTTAAATATCATTCGATGATACAGAAATATTATGCTGACTTAGAATTTAAGATCCCTCAAGAATCGTACTAGTCAAAAAATTTTAATTTTTAATTATTTTCTTATCTCAAATTGAAAATTGAAAATAACAATGATGTCATGATATTCTACCTTAAGCTTCTATTAAAACTAAAATATATGCGTAAATATATTAAAAAGTAAGTTAAAAAAGGGAAACATTTGAATTCTGCCATTGATAACTAGGCGTGAGAACAAAATCTCTTCAAAATTGTGAAATGGTACTGAAAAACAGAGAGAAGAAAAACTGGAAGTTAGTGAAACATAGATATAAGCCACTTTTACACAAAAGGTTTTGATTAATTAAAATTTTCTAAAAGACAAAAACTTCAACTAATTTAGAACTTTAATTTTATTTATTTATTTATTTTTTTAAATATCATTCGATGATACAGAAATATTTTGCTGACTTAGAATTTAAGATCCTTCAAGAATCGTACTTGTCAAAATTTTTTTTTCAGTTTTAATTATTTTCTTATCTCAAAAATAACAATGATGTTATGATATTCCACCTTAAGCTTCTATTAAGACTAAAATATACGAGTAAATATATTAAAAAATAAAATTGAAAATAGGAAACATTTGAATTCCGCCATTGACAACTAGGCGTGAGGAAAAAATCTCTTCAAAATTGTGAAATGGTACAAAAAAAGACCGAGAAAAGAAAAAATGGAAGTTAGTGAAACATAGATATAAACCATTTTTGCACCAAAGATTTTGATTAACCAAATTTTTCTAAAAGACAAAACATTCAACTAATTTAAAACTGTAAGTTCATTTTATTAATTTTTTTTGAGCAATATCATTCGACGATACAGAAATATTTTGCTGACTTAGAATTTAAGATCCCTTAAGAATCATACTTGTCAGAAAATTTTAATTTTTAATTATTTTCCTAGCTCAAATTGAAAATAATAATGATGTCATTATATGCTACCTTAAGTTTTTATTAAACACAAAATATGCGAGTGAATATACGAGTAAAAACTAAATTTGGGAAGTAATTCATTTCGTTTCAAAAATTTATTACAATTTTATCTCTATCAATGAATACTTTTACTTGAAATTATGAAATGCAAACTAAATTATTTTAATTTGTGATTCAATTAATTATAGTACTAAAAATGTTGATGCTCTGAATTATGTTTCCAAGGTGCTTTGAATTATGTTTATGAGTTAAAATTAGCATATTGCTTAATTTTCTTTTTTTTTATATTTAATATTAAAGGAAACATTTAAATTTAATTTTTTTAATATTGTAGTCAATATGAAAATAGTTAATGTATTAGCTTAGAAGTTTATATAAATATGGAATCAATTCTAAATGAAATTCAAATGTTTTACACATTATTCCATTGCTTATTTGTTTTTTTCTATTTTTGGTAAAAATTATTAAATTAATGAACAGATTATAATTCTAATCAATGATTTAAAATTTTTATTAAATTGAAGTTCCGCATGGAAATACTTTCGAGTGCTAAAATATTGATTTATGATCTCATTTGAACAAATCTAAATCAATACGCAAATTTCATTATTACAGCATTGCTTAATCTAATAGAAAACCATCTGATTAAATTAACTCTGATTAATTGATACAATGATTTGAAATCCCTATAATTAAATGTAGAATTTCAGTACAAAACAGTTACAAGGGTTTCTAGAGATAATAGTCTCTCTTAATCGTGTTTATTCATTATAAAAACCGAAACCGTGCTTTTGCATCCAAATGGAAGGAGGAATCATTAGACCAAAGTATTTGCTTAATTTCGCTTCACCAACGAAATGTAAAGCTTGAAGGCATCATTTTGGTAACTAAACTCACTGATGATCGTGTCTGGCATAGTCAAATAGATGCACTGTTTGTTTCACTTTGAAATGTTTGACAGAATTGGCAATTAACTCCACAAAGGCACGAAATACAGTCAGAGCCATCAAAGCAGACCACCTTTTAACATGGCTAACTCCTTGTAAAGAGAGATTAACAATGAACTAACCATTATATGTGTTTAAAGTTAAATAGGGCTGTTAATTATTCAATGTGCCGTTAAGAAACAATGTTACAAAGCATAAGTTCTAAAGCAGGTTTAAGAATGCACCTGTTAAATTTATTATATTAATGTTTTTGGAGTCTTATTTAGTGAGTAATTAAATAGTTAGGATTAATACATTGACTAAATAGTTAAGATTAATACATTAATTACTTTTTTTTTTATTTAAAAACAAATAAAATAAGAAGCTTGATAGTTATATGAAAAAGTGGATATTTCAAATGAAACTACTTTTCAAGATGTTATTTATTTTCAATATTCAGAATCTAAATTATAAGAAAAAAAATAGTCGTCGCTTTAAGAGATGAATTCTTTAAAATACTATAGTATAAGAGCGAAATTTAATAATAGGATATAATAACATAAAGGTCTGAACAGTTTAATTTCTTTATTTATAACCTATAGTTTGTTATCGTAATCTAGGTTTATGAAGCGGAACTTGATGATTTTCTGAAATAACTGAAAAGCTGAAACTTGAAAATCCCATTCATAATTGAAATAAAAATTAAAATGAGTGTTGAAATGTATTTACATGTTATAAGATTTACACGAGTTACTACATTTTATTTATTGATTAAAAATAAAGATTGAACACAATTTAATCTATGAACTAACTTTTAACTAAAATTCTATACAACAGTAGAAATCAATAAGACTTTATAGAAACGCTATAATTATACGCTGTGGTTACAGTTTCGTGTATAGATTTTAATCTACCATCCTAAACTACCTTTAATCTTAATTTTTAAAAAAATTACCTAAGTGAATTAAAAGTTAATCTACATTCTTAACTTATTACATTAAAAAAATTAAATATATATTGCATTCTCTTTCTGTGCAATTTTCTGTTGAAAAACTTTCAACATTTTTGTCTTTGAAATTTCAGTATAATGATCTTACTAAAAGATATTGATTTTAGTGTTCAAATTTATTTCTTGCAATTACAACTGCTGACAACTATTGTTTTATTAACAACTATTGTAAGAATATCAGTACACTGCTAGTAGAAAATTTTAACCATGTCAAATTTTTCTCTTTCTCATAAGGTTTTCTGAAAGTACATTTTTTTGTTTTTATCTGGTTTATGAATACAATACACCATTAAGAAAATTTGTTTCAATCAGAAAAAATGCATATTGCATGCAGAAAAATGCATATTGCACTGTACTAAAAATGCATGCATTCTATTCTAAAAAAGTGAAAATCTTGCACTAAAATAGTTTTAATGGTTGAAGAGCCCGCAGAAGTTTCCCAGGAGCATAAGCAGATTCATTATCAATTAAGGAAATTTGTTTCTCCATTATAAACCTAAAAGTCTAAAGGACAGAAATCCTATGAATCAAAAGCATGAAAGAGAATGTTTAAAGATTAAATAATATTTGTTTTAAGAAGCATTTGCGTAATTGTCACGGTCTTTAGCTTGATCTTGAATTTTTAGAAAATGATTCGAATTTGTTAGAAGAATTAGGTGATTCAGCAAAATTTGTTTTAAGTGTTTAAAAAATGAAATGCTAATGAAAAGAAAAACAAGCATCCGAAAAATAATAATTTGATTTTTTTATTCATATTCTAGTCATAGACAAAAATGTTTAAGCAGTTATTTTTTATTGTTTTGATAAGAACCCACATTAATAAATTTTAATACACAATGCTAGCATAAATTTACGCAATTTACCATTTAGAAAAAAAAACTAATAACAATACAAAACAATGATAACTTCAGAGGCAAAAAAAGTACTTATAAAAATATTTTTCATTAAAATTGTACTTTTTTCATTGGAGACCGGAAATGACGTGCATCAATACAAACGTTCTTTACAATTATTTTTTTCTTATTAAATCCTTCATTATTATTTTTCTATTCAGCCAAAAGGATGAAAAGAATCTCGTTTGGCGAAGAAACACCCGCTTTAAAAACTTTATTCTTCTAAATATGATTACTGATAAATAAGAAATCTATTAAAATATTTTTTGAAGCACGCAAAGGAATTGGAGAAAATTTATATGGGCGTATGTCTTGAAATTACATAGTAGGGATTATAAATAACTTTAGATTGAAATCTACAAAAGATAATTAATATGATTAAAATTTAGTAGCGCACCAGATGTTAATAAAGACCGTGAGTTATAACATTAATTTTTATCCTTCGTAATAAAACACAATTGCTCTAAGGAGGCATAAATTACATTTACGTATCATTAGAAGTATATCTACGGCATAAAAAAAACGTTCATTAATATACTCAATCATGTCTTTAGTGTCGTGGTAATTGTTATGTAAAGAGTTATTACATTGCATTTACTATACATAATAAATGCCTCAACACGCTTCTTTAGGCTGGTGCTTGTTAAATTTAATTTTCTTATAATGGAACCAAGGGATATATTGGAATTTAAATTGAAAATTGTAATTATTTTTTTTCTTTTATGTAAGTCTTGTGATTGTTTCTGAACATAATATAAATGGCGAATTAATACGAAAAATTTTCTTTTATATTTTCTAAAACGGCTTACTTATTAATTTCATTACATATAAATAAAATTTTCTGTCTCTTTTTTTTCTAAAGAGAAAAATAATAAAATATTTTCGTTAATCGTGATCAGATTATTATTGTTATTTTATTGAGTTATAGTTCATTGTATTAAATCTAAGAAAAATGTGGATAGATATGATTTCTTAATCACGTTTGTCATTAATTTTTTGTGTTTAAACGTATCGTAATATCGGATATTCTTTTAAAAAGATTATTTGAAATCATTTTTTTTCCTACCTCATGTCTACCTTTTTATAAAAATGTTTTCAAGTATTTTAATAAAGATTGCACTTAAATTTCAATATATTTCTTTTATATTGAAAATTTTTTTTCACATTGCTTAAGTTTAATTAATAGCATAAAAAACGAAGAACGCTGAATAAATTTTGCCTTTATGATTGTAACTTATTGATGAATAGAATTTTTTAACTGGATAAAAATTTTACGAAATATTATTTTGCATTTTGTTCGTTAACTGAAAAACTATTTTTTATAGTTATACAACTATATAATAACATAAAAATACCTTAAGTATGATATGTATAATACCCAAGCAAATTAATATAACAATTCTGATAACAGAAAGCACATAATAATGAAAATAGACCTAAAGCTATATTTTTTTCCATCTAAAACAATAATTTGATGTGATAAAAACTATGGTAGTAATAAAATTTAGTTTAATTCTTATTGGTACTAGTTTTTTGTGAAACAAAGTAAAGTGTATAAATGATAGCCGGTGATAATATAGCCTATTCGTACTCTTTTAAATCTTATTCGTATATTTTATTTAAGTTAATTCATCAAACTAAGTATGATATTAGATAATGCTTTTTATATAAACTTTGGTTATAATAAAATAAAATGAAAACTTTAAACATTATTTTATTTCTTATATTTATTGAAATTAGGTGTTATGCCTCTGTTTACATATGCATTGTAACACGGTCGAATTTAACTATGTTTCATACGGTATTGAATGTTAAACGTAATATTAGTATCTTTCTTAATTTATAAATTTTTCCGAATTGATTGAATTGCTGAGGAATAACTACGCATCATTCAATTATTAGTTACTCTATTACCAAATAAATTTTAAAAAAATATCACGTATTATAAGCAAAAAAATATTGTTTCTAAATCAAATAAGGTAGATTTTGTTTTGTAGTTCTAAAATTAAATCACTTGATGAAGCATTGTTTTTGTTTAAAAATAATTATGTATTAATATTTTCTTAGCTATAATATTAAAAAGACTCAAATATTTATATTACCTGCTAAAATAAATTAATTTGCATTCATAGCTTGAAATTAAAATGACTTCTTTTTATTTAAGAAGATAATTTAATTATTTTTAGGTTTGAAATAATTGTTCTTTTATAAAAGACAAAACTCTTCGTTTTATTTTAGTGCCGAGAAATACCCCGTGACATATGACCAATTTAAGGAAATATTCTACTTTGGAAAAAATAACGAGAGAAATGAATACTGTCAGGTATAATAGTACTTTTTTATGACCCCCAGTATATAAAAATCATACTTTTTTTTGCCTATATAACGAACGGAGTTTGTTTTCAATAAATTTCATCATTTCTATTATATTTTTAAAAGGTTTCTTTGGAGGGTTGCGTAATGAACTTGACAACGATAAAGTAGTTTTGCTAATAATAAAACCGCATTGCTAAGCCATACTTAGCGTGCAATCACGGCTAGGTACTTAAAGAAGATTGAGATGCTCTATCCGGCTTGTAAATTTCGCCGATATTGTAATAAGTGTCGGCCTCGCCTTGTAATACGCCTTTGCTAATCAAGCTCTCGCTTTAAAGCACTTCCTATGGCAAGAGTAATGGCTCTATTACCGAATCTTCTTGTCAGGGTAAAGTTTTGTCTATGAAATAGACAGAGAAAATGAAATTGCCGAGTCGAGATTTGATAGAAAGCAATTAAATTCTCTTGGGTCCATTGTCTAATGGAACGACTTTTCGAAACTGGAATATGAAAATTGCTAATCTTTGAAGGGGGATAGTTTTTATCAATTGTCAAAAGAGAATTTTGTTCCTCTTTGAACTGTTTCATACATACAAGAGTAATCACATGCATAAAAATACTTCTTTTTTAATAATGATTGAACTATTTGAAAAAAAATCATGTAATGAGTTATGTCTTTAAGCTCAAGGATGGCACACGAAACATATTTATTCTAATTTAGAGCTAATAAATATTGGAAATAAGTTTTTATACCAGTAATTATAAAATTAATTATGATATTTAGCTAAATTATAATTTTAATGTCTTTAAGTAATCATTCTTGTATGACATGAATATACAAAAGTAGTTTCAAAATTGTACATTTTTAAAGTGTAATAATTATAGGTTTGCAATAGTAAAAAATAACTTTGAGTGCAGCAGATATTTTAAGTTACGAAATCAGACACACAAATGCTTTTCTCTGAATAAGTACAACTGTTTTTCAATGGATTTGGATTTTTGTCCCTCAAAATAAAGGGTAGCCGCAATTTGGGAAATACGGTCCCCATAGTTTGGTCAGGAGAGCGATCGAAAGTTTGGACCCCATGATGTAAATTTTATTTTTTGTGTATTTCGCAATGTCTCGAACTTTTTAAGCGAATTGAAAGATTTTGGCTCATAATTACAAAATTGGTTTATTCAACGATGATTCCATGCAAAAAATAAATTTTAGTAGTTTTTATTATTTTATTTAAGAATAATTGAAAAATTGAATTTTAAAAATATCACTTGTTTAATCACTTGTTTCTCAGGAACTAGTGAGTTTCAGAAAATTCTAAATATTAAGCACAAGTACAATTTAATCTATACGACTTTTTTAAAATTCCATTTCTTAAGAACTATTTAACCAATTTCGCTCAAAATTTTTATTTTAACATATTAAATTGTATACTTTCAAATGATGTAAAAAATCGTATACCTTACACTTCAAACTGTTTTCGACTATTATTAAATAAAATAATAAAAATAATAAATATTTACTAAAATTAAGTTTTCGCATGGGATTATCTATGGAATTATTTATGTGTGCAAGCATTTTTCAATTCGTTTAAAAAGTTATCTTAGATATGGCGAAATACACAAAAAGTAAAATTAACATTAAGGGGTTCAAACTTCGGACCGCTTTCTCGACTAAACTATGGGGACCATATTTCCCAGATTGCGACTACCTTTATATTTTGGGTATAACTAAATCCGACGAAAAAAAGGTATGTTTATAAGCCACTTCCTCGAACCATTAAAAATGTGTCCTAGAACGTGATGATTCGACCATTAAATCAAAAGTTATTTAGCGTGGTTCATTTTTATTTTGCACATTGTACTCTTGATTAATACTAAATAAAATAAAATACTTTAAGAAAAAATAATAATTTAAAAAAAATATTTCCTTTCAAATTTTATTTCACTTAAGACAAGCTGGCATAAACTCTTGTTATTAAACAGTTTGCAATCATGCGAAAACATTTTAATGCTATATATACAGTATACATTAGTGATCAAACGTTTTTCTGTTTTATTTAAAAATTTTAATTTAACAAACACCAAACAAGAATTTTTAAAATTGAAGTTTTATACGGTCTATAACACAATGTTTTGAGTGCTTAACCTAAATATGTAATAATTTTTTTCACAAAAGTGCTCCTTTAGTTCAGTGAGTATAGTAGAGGAATTGCAAGCAAAATATGTAGATTTAAATACAGTTCCTGCCTTTATGCAATTTCAGACTATTTTTATTCAGTGTTTTTAACAGTAGGAGATACATTATGAACGAATATGCTTAATACATAATTTGATAATGACATTTGATTTGCACTTTTTTTATTTAACCAATAATGAGTTTAAACGTTTTCATGAGTTCACTGTGGAAATGTCAACATATTCCTTTAGCTGTAATAAATTTCTGTTAATGCTAGCAGTAACTACCATTTAAGATACCACTTTAACGTATTGGGCTCGATTCTCATACACTGTTAGAATTTTCATTCTGAAATTATGGTAAAGTAAGCGGCAGCTGTCTGTCCATCCGATTAACCCTAAAGCTTACGGTGAAGAATATTTTTAACCGTTACGGTTCTGAAACCATTTACAACTGGTATGGTTATAAAATCATAAATAGAAAACTAGGTGGATTTTTAACCATTTACAGCTACCATGGTTTCAAAACTATGAAAAAGGAAATTAACAGGACATATGAGCTAGGCTTCTAGTTAGATAATAGGCTTTGGAATAGCGCAGAACACTGGAAATTCTTCATATATGTTAAAGGGAATAGAGGTGTCAACTTGGAGTCTCGAACCCCCGTTCAGTCGGTCATGAGACTGACAGATTAACTCTTTCGGCTATAATATGTACCCTGTTGAAAGGAACTAAGTTTCTTCAGTAGGCGGGCTTAGTTAGTGCAAAAAAATTCTTGTTATTTAACCGTTTTCGGTAAATATGGTTAATAAACAATCTTTCTCACTGTTAATACTTTCATTACCATCTTATTTATGATTATTTGACTGTTTTGTTTAAATATGTTAAAATAACAATTAAATAGGTTTATATTTAACCATTTTTTCCGAGAAATTTCTAACAGTGTAATACAGATATATTTTCGTTAGAATATTGGTGATAAATATATGAAATCATCGAATTTCTTCTCATTTCTGTTAATTAAAATTTCCTACTAACCCTATTTTGGAGGAGTCATTGATTATTCATCAGATTATCCGTGTTTATCAGATCAGTTTAAAATATTATTGGATATAGCGTTTAAATTAATCAAATCAACTCTTCGACACTTATTTTATGCATTTAAAATTTGTGTGTTTTTCCCGAAAAAAAAAGAATTAAAACTGGAGAAATGCTTATTTTCCAACGCAATCGGTTCAGTTGAAAGTTACATACAAATTAAATGAATTTCTGAAAAAAAAGAAGAAAATGTACAGGAAAAATAATATTTATTTAAAGAGAAAAGAGAGAGCGAAAAAAAAGAAAGAAAAAAAAAACTAAGCACGTGTTCTAAAGCGCAATTGACTATGTATAACCCAAATATATTTTACTCGATTTAAAACCTTTTTCGAAAAGTTAAATGAAGTCAAAATCTATTGAATATGACGTGTTATACAAATATACTTTTAGACACTTATTTTACGCAATATTCAAAATATTTTCATCCTAATCGAAGAAAATGGATTAAAAATGAAAAAAATGCGGGTTTCCGAACGTTTTATACAACCACAAAAAGGGGGATATAATTTAATATTTAAGTGAAGACAAGTCACTTTATAGATGTTACAAGTAATTTTAACTCGTTATTAATTGAGTTTTAAGCGGAAGTTGAAACTTAAGGTGTTTTTAACAATAACCCCTCTCTGTTTATTCTCTTAATCAAACTGGACAGTTTATTAAATTCGCCTTTCTGAATTGTAATTCGTCAGCTTTAGATAGCATCTTTGCTATGTTTAATTTAGATATATTTAAAACGAGAAAAACGAATTTTTATGCTTTACAAATTGTTAAAAAGAAGTTGTAAATACTCACATGAGATTAATAAATTATTTCTTGATATTTAGTAAATGATACTATAGCTCAAAAAATGGTATTTTTCAAAAAGGTTTCTGATATGTTACCCAGAGATATTTAAAGCAGTACTTTTATTTATCTAAACCAATGAAAATGAATTCTTGTTCCTTTGAAATAATTTTTATCCTGAGTTAGTATTTTTAAATTATTCAAATATTTTTCTACGGAATTTCTTCTATTGCATATGCATCATTTCGAAATTTCTGAAATATGGGTGAGTTGTTCGAATTTTAAACTGAAATCTCACTCACATTCAATTAAGATTTACACCAATCTGGATATATGGAATTTATTTAAATATTTTGATTTAAAAAAACATTAAAACTTTTTTTAAATGAATGTTTGAGCTTATATACTAAAATGTAATACATTATTAGCTAAAATCTCGTGTAAAATAAATATGTAGCAATTTTCACGAATGTATAATTCAAAAAAAAATAAATAAATACAAATAAAACAAGATTACAAAAAAATTATTTTGTACTTCACTGTACTAAATATTAGAGGAATTTTATTAGCATTGCATTAATATATTTTTAAAATACAAATAAATTTATTAAATACTTTTTGTCTATTTATTACAAATATTAATGAATAATGGAGGATATGTAGTCTATTTAACACGCTAAATGATAATGCAAAATAGCTTTTCTAATTTATAAAAAAATAGCTTAACAGGTACACTTAGCTTAGTACAATAGCTTAACATAACTTAGTAGGTTAAATAAAACGCAATAAAAACTTTTTACTATCACGCGAATACCATGAATTGAAATGAATTTAAATCTATAAGATATTTGATTCGCAGAAATCGTTGAACTGAATTGATTGCGTTAAAGAATTTATAAAAGAAATCTCTCTTAATGTTTGTAAAGTTAAAAGATAATAATGAAGAGCATATTAGTGTGTACTTCATTATTTATTCTTATTTAAATTGGAATCCCATTTCTTGTTGCATAAATGTGGATTATATTTATCTATCGATTTCTTTTTTCCGGTCGCATGTTAACGAGAAATTTCCGTAATCCTCATTTTTTTAAGTCTGCTATTCTCGGGTATTTATTTATTTATTAACTCACTAAGTTCCGCAGGAAAATTATGTTTTACAAGAAATATCCTCATGAAATTATTCATTATTTTGGTTATCCTATCTCAGCCAAACTTTGTAATTTATGATTCTTTAAGTAATTTGATTTATTTTTTTGTTGTTTTGAAAATTATGAAGGAAGTTAGTGAATTTGCTGAAATTCGAGATAATTGCCTGACATTTCATTAAAACTAAAGAACAAATATTAATTTAAAATTGTGTTTTGAAGCAATACTTTTATTAAGAACATTTTAAAATCATTTTACTCTATTTTGATAGAATTTATAATGCATAATTTAATTAAATTAATAATTTTATTAAATTAGTATTTTGATAGAATATGTAACATAATTATCGCAGAAAAAAATAAAATATAAATAAAAAATAAAAGCATGAAGCCGTTTTCATACCGTAAATGAGCTTTTTAAAAAGTGCTGAAATTCACATAGATATGAATTTAGTATGAATCTGTGTGTTGGAACAAATTGTAATATTGTTTCGAATTTCAAACAATCATGTATGAATGCATGATCATGCATGATGAAATGAATCATCAAACTATCATGCATGAATCATCAATCAATCAAACAATCATGTAAGCATGTATGTAGTTAGGAAAGTATTATTGTTTCAAATTTTTATAAAATAATAATTAGTTTTGAGTCATCCACTGAAAAAACTATTTTTTTCCTTGAATTAATTTCTAAATAAATATTTTATTTCAGTTAAAAAAAATCTCTCACTGCATCAACATGCTTCAAATTTAGAGTGCTGTGAATTGGAATAAAATTACACAAATTAAAATTGAAAACAAGCGTTAAGACGTAAAAAAAAATGGATCGTTTAAAATACCAGTTCAGAAAACTTGTCGGCCTTAAGAAATTTCGAAGTCTTCTATCAACATAAAAAAAAAGTTCGACTCATCACTTTCGGAGCAGTCATCACCAAAGTATTGACTGTTGACGATAAAGGCAGGATAAAATACCCTTTTCTAACAGCCAAGAAACTTATCGGAGTTTAAAACGGAAGATCCATCAATAGATGATACAAAAGAATGCATCACAATACAGTAAATAAATAAATGAAAAAAAAACTCCAATCAAGGTAACAAACAAAATAACGTATTGAAACTTCCCTACAAAGAATGCGCTTTGATAAATGAACAAAGCTTCTCAGGAAAAATCTCTAAAATAGGATCCCAGTGTGTATGTATAGGGACTTTTTTTTTTATCCTATATCATCCTATGGCAGTAATTTGTCTTGCCTCACGTGACTAAAGCTCATTTAAGATTACCTGAGGTCTACGAATTCCCATATTAAACGATATAAGCTGGTTGTAAGCACATTTCTTTCATTCGGGTTCTGACTAATAGCTGCAGTTTTCATCATAACTGAAAACATCCATTGTTTTTTTATCGATTAAACATTTGTCTCTTTTCACAAAATAAATCCCTTTTCACAAAACAAATCCTGTGTTTTGCTTTCCACTTAAGTTTTGAAACTCAGTTTTGAAGTTTCAGTTTTAAAATGCTGATTTGGTAACCCATTTTAACAATCATTTCTCTAAAATTGCTTAGTGTTATTTTCTTATGAAGTTATTAATAAGTTGCTACTGTCATAGAATTAAATAACTGATATAAATATCATTGTTGTCTTTTTTTCAATATAGCAAAACAAATTTGAATCGGATTACATCTTTAATCTGTTATTTTTTTCTTTTAAAAACATATAGTTCACAAAACAAATCCTGTTTTTGTTTTCCACTTAAGTTTTGAAACTCTGTTTTAAGGTTTCAGCCTTAAAATGCTGATTTGGTAACCCATTTTAACAATCATTTCTTTAAATTTGCTTAGTGTTATTTTTTAAGAAGTTATTAATCAGTTGCTACTTTCATAGAATTTTAATATAAATCACTGAAATAAATATCATTGTTGTCTTTTTTTCAATATAAGAAAGCAAATTTGAATCGGATTACATCCTTAATCTGTAAAATTTTTTTTACCACTGAGTTTTGAAGGCATTGAAAAAAAAAGCGCTTAAACATTTTGTCAAAGTATTTAGAACAAAATAATGTGCTTCAATAAATAATTCATTTGAAAGAAATTCTTAATTGCTTCTTTTAAAAACATATTAAAAAGGGATCACATTTAAAAGTTGGGCAGATGTAATGCTTTTAAGTAATGTTCTGCATTAGTTAGCAAAAATAGCTTGTTTAAGTTGGAAATTATATAATTATTTAATACACATTTAATGTGTTTGAAATTCAGAGAAAGACTCGCACTAATTGTAAGATGATATTTAAGTGTTAATTAAATTATTATTTGTTGATTCTTCACATATTTAGTATATAAAATAATAATGAAGTAGCGAAAGAAAATTCGAGTTTTAGGGGAATAAAAACCTTTTATTTAAATGCATATTAGAATAAAATGATTAGAATACAGTCCTGAATGGATTAGAATACGAACGAATAAGGTTTATCTTAAGCTGCAACTTTAAAAGTGAAGCAACTAACCCTAATTTGATTAACTTTTACTACGCTTTTGCTAATTAAATATTAGAGAGGAACGCAGTTGTAGTAATGGTTGACATTTGAATTACATTTTAGACGATGGGAATTACTAAATTACTTTACTTACATTATATTTCAAGCAAACATCTCTTAATTAAATAAGTAATGTTTACTTGAAACGCAAGATAAATAATTAAACTCAAATATAAAGTAACGGAATGTTTCATCTTAAAGCAGCACAGAGCTTTAATTACTATCACTAAAATAAATTTATTCTTGTAAATTTTAAGATGTTTAACAAAAATCAGTAAATTGAATATTTCGAAGCTTTCAAACTCCTAAATATAACTAAGTAATTTGAAAAAATATAGCATTTCTTCCACAATTATGCATAATGTAAGTTAAACGTTTCCCAAAGCGACTGTGTGTGTCTAACTTATAAATGCATATCAATATTTTCCATATTATATTGATAATACGTACGTACTATTGAATAATTTTTTTTAACTGTAATAAGCTATTGTTTATATCTTTTGGTACATTCTTACAAAATTCTACTCATAATATTTATATAGTTTTATTAAACCAGTTATAATTTAGTTCCTTAAATATAACTTAGTTTTCGATAGAAAACATGTAAAAAAAATAATGATTTGTTTCAAAATTTTCCAAAATACTCAGCTTATTATATCTTTGCGTAATATGTTTTAGATATAACATAAAAGTTTATAATTTTCTTGATTTTTTTTAAACGTAAAAAAAAACAGTTTTTATTAAAACGTTTTTTAAGTGTACAGAAAAGATAGGAATATGATTACTAAGCAACTACTTATAAACTTCAGATTTTGAAAAATTCATGAAAAATAAGCAATTGAAATTAAATATGATTTTTATTCAATTACAATACTTTATAATTTGTAGATATTATTACATCTTTTTATTATGCAAAATAACCACCGAGTGATTTCCTTAACAGCAATTCATGAAATATTATTGTCGAAATAATTGGTTCACATTTTAGTAATAGGAAAATGCTTCATTTGAATTTAGAAGAAAATGAACACTTGCGTATTTTAGCTAATGTTTTCTCTAAAAAACACATTCATTGCTGAATGTAGTAAGCACCTTTTTTTGCACAGACAATTTTTGTTAAAAATTTGGAGTAAATAAATTGTTAAAAAGATAAAAATGATTTAATACTTCTTAAACAATTTTATAATCTGAGTGTACAATTATTTTTTGTTTCTTAGAACGGTATTTAAAATACTGACTCTACATTCAATGAACTTCATAAGAAATTAAAAATAAATATCAAATTCCTTGGAACCGTATATACAAAAAGTTATTTACGTAAATTGATACATTTCTTTACACTGTAATCATGCAATAATAATAACTTTTATTATTATTATGATGAAACGTGATCACATTTAAGGACAAAAGAAAAATTTAATTATATAATAATTTTTTAATGAAAAAAATATAAATGATTAATAATATAAATGATTAAGAATATTAATAATTAAAAATATAAATGATTAATAATATAAATGATTAAGAATATTAATAATTAAAAATATAAATAATTAATAACATAAATAATTAATAATGTATTGACTATGTATCAATTAAAAAAATAATTCTACATCAAATAAATTAAACTTTTTAAATATTGTTTTTATTTAATTTTCTGAACTCTCTTTATAGCAATGAATAATGATTCATATTTTGCAAGAAATTTAAAATCTAATATTTAAATTAGCAATAAATTTTTAGCTTTCCCATTTAAAAGAAAATACATAAATTTTCATCTAGTTGGCAACAAATTTATCTATATCGTTTTCGTAATCAAAAGATAAATAAATATTTTAGTAATACATTTTTCTCGATTGGAAATTTTTAATAGAGTGCCTTCAAAGTGTTCAGAAATATATGATATTACATAGTAAGAGTCATAAAATTACTTCAAAATACTTACATTATTTTCGTATAATTTTTAATTTGAGTCTACAGAATCAAACGATAGTGATAAAAATTAATAAAGCTAACTTACCAGTTATATTAAAAGAATTATTTCAAAATGGCCTCTGGTTGATTGTACTTTATACAATATATATATAACACCTACCTTGTATATGAATTTTAACTGTCGCTTACCTAAAAATATTTTGTTTCAGAAGTTTATTTTGATGAGAAACTCACCTAAAAGCAAACAAATAGAAACTTTTGATACATTTTATTAATTTGCTTATTTAATGCTTTAGTTAGGTTACAACCTAAAACATTTTAGAAAAATTTATCTTTTTAACATTGATAATTTACTTTAAAAGAAGTTGTTTGCATGTTATAATAGAGTATTGAAAACTGTATAGATGGATAATAAGGTTTGTTGCTTTTCCAGAAATAGCCAAATTAGGAATTTGTTGCACTGTACGACGTTTAAAGTTTAATAAACTTTAATCTAAACTCTGAGTTTTATTAGACAACATCAATATTTCTACAATGTCGTTGCATTTAATTTCATTATATATCTTAAATAATAAATCAACTAATAAAACTCTTCCTGTAAAACTATCTTTGCATTTATCTCTTATATCTTGTATATTAGCATACATCTTTCTGTGATAGGCAATTATTTATGTACTGTATATGTTCGCAATTTAAGGTTCAAATTTGTTTATTTTCAAATGAAATTTTAATATTAATAAATAAAGAAGTTTTGACTTTAAAATTAATTTTATCGCAAATAATTGAAATATTCAAAATTGTTACCTATTAACGAAATTAAATTACTTAAAATTAATAAACATAAAAGAATAAAATAAAAAAATATTAATTGCTTAACTTCAAGTAAAACTATTAAATAATTACAAACGATAAAAAAAATTGAATAACCTCGAATTAGAAATGAGTAATACACTTTTTTAAATTTAGATATGGTTTTTTCTTCTTTGACTTCATGAAACTAATTATTAGATTTGAAAATTAAGGAAAAAATTATTGTTATAAATTGATTCAGCATGTTGTTAATAAGAAGAGAGTAAACTAATATAGCTCTTAATATTAAGTTGCATTAAAGGAAATCTTACCTGATAAACCTTGGGTGATTCCCCCGCAATACACTGTACAGTTAGTAGGGCTGGACTGATTATAAACTTCATCGAAGGTTAAGGGTTTGGCATTATCTAATAAAAACAAGCAAAAATTACTTTTTTTCAAAATATTGCATTGAATTGAACAATTTAGATGCATAATTAAAATAGTCATATGCATAAAATAAATATCTTAGTAAAATTTAATGTAGTTTAAATTTTATAATGTGGGCTATGAAAAGCTACACAAAGATAGTAAGACGTTACTTTTTGCAGAAAAACGAGACTGTTGAAAGAAATTGCTACTTTTTTCTTGAAATATTTTTGAAACTTTCCGCGAAAAATTAATTTAAAATTAGTTTTTCTTACTTTATAAATTTAAGGCATTATGTATTATTTAACTCTTTTTTCTTTAACCCTTTCAAATGACATAGTCGGTTTGAAAAAAAATTGAAAAACAAAAATAAATTAGCAAAAAGAAATTAATATTTTGTTTTGAATTTTATTTTTTGGGACAAAAATTGAATGATTTTTAATATTTATTCTTTCATTATTCACCTTTTTCGCATCGTTTACTCTTCTCTAAGGAAAACAGTCTTTTGTTTCGTACATATCTAACCACAATGTTGGTGTAAAGAGGTCGAGATTACAGAATAACCACCTGTAAGTTTCTAGAAACTAATAACCATCACCACCCCACCTACTTGATCAATTTTGTGAATACTTACCTACTTGATTGTTTCTATCAGAAACAAAATGTTCTGATAAAATCATAAAACCTTCTGTTCTCGGTTAAAAAAAATCCCCTGCTTAATCCTTGCTGAGGTGATATTTATCTTTTACATCTAAACAGATGGAAAAATACTTTTATAATTCAAATGCCACCGGATCTTATCTTTATTGCTTTAGGAAACGAGTTGTATGACTCCTTTCTGATCTTCTTTCTCTCCTATGACTTAGAGAAGAGGGTGGTTTACAGGGTCCTTTGTACGAATTTCAGACTCAAATTTTATGCTGTGCAAACTTTCTGGGGAGGGTTCTTTTCTCTAAAATTGTTAATGAGAAACCACAACAAAGCACAACATTGTACATACACATAGTTGTATATAATGATGAAAGATGTATACAATGCACATTGTACTACATTGTACATTTGAAGCATTAATAGAGGGATATTTTATGGCGTATTCTTGCTGCAGTACTGAAGCATATTCGATTTGTTAGTTACCTCAGATTGGCTCGAAACTGGACGTGCACAAGGTAATAATATTATACTTAATAATTTGAAGTTTATATTTAATAAGGCAGATATTTAATTATGCAATTTTAATTATTTTAGAAAATTCACCTTTCCTTAAAAAAAGAAGCATGATTTGAGCGTTTTTCGCAGATTTAGCCACGAATTTACCTGAATTGACTTTGCACATGGTAAAGTTAACAGAGAAGTTTTTAATAAATTTATTAATGATGATTACAAATAACTCAATGATTTTGAATAGAACTAAATGACATTATAGTGATATATTTCACTTTGGCTATATTAATAAATACAATATTAGAAAGCACTCCGTTTTGCGGATATAATCGTGTGAGCTGATGAAAAGATATCTCTTATTTTCCCGAATTTAAGAATTTTTCCCCCCTATTTTTAGGATTTATTTTTTTTCCGGATTTTTATTATTTTTATTCTTATTTTTTTTCTTCCTTTTTTCATTGTTCTGTAATTTTTCCATGTTTCCTCTACATTTTGAATTTATTTTATGAGTTCTATTTACTTGCAGCTTATGCGCAGTAAGTGAAACTTATTGCTTTTCTCGTTTCAGTTTTGTATTTATTTATTTATTTATTATGCTAAATATATATATATATATAATACTGCTCTCTACTGCTCGCCAACCCCCGATAACTGCTTCGCGAACAAAATTAAGGTTGCAGATTAGCTGGCAATTTTTCTGCACCAACATCACATAGAGGGAATATGATAGGATTGTAATACGTCAGAGGTCCTTGTTATCAGCATTATTAACTTATGTAAAGCAATTTTAATACAAACAATATTATAAACTTATATAAAGCAAGGAAGCAATATTATTTAACACATTACTATAGGGCATTAGCCGGAGATTAATCTCCGTATTCGAAGCACGCGTGGCAGAGCCTAACTCGGGTTGACTATATTTGAGGGTGC
>NC_092215.1:13987852-13997019 GCF_043381705.1 Parasteatoda tepidariorum | reverse complement strand
TTCGATGATCGTCAGGACACAGTTGGAAGCGGGATTCGTCGCTAAAGACTATACGTCCCCAGTCGGCATCATTCCAGCCATATCTGTTCAAAACATTCATGCATATGAAATTTCAAAGCAATCGGATGATTGCTTCTTGGTGCGTCGATTTTTTTGTTATAGAATGTATAGATATAAACATAAACTGTACAATGTTTGCTGTACTTCAAAATAGTTATACGAGTATATACCATTTATAGTTTATTTTTTACCTTGCGTTTTAATTTTTCCCACATTTATGATTATTTAATATTCTTAATAGGAGCATCATAAACTGAAAGATGTTTCGCGAATAAATTTAAAATGAAATAGCATCACATATGATAGAAAATAAAAATTCAATGAAATAATATTTTTATGTTAGATGATTTAATTAATGTTGGGATATTTGCATGAAATTATTAAGGATTTAGAAAATAAAAATACCATTATTTCAGAAGTTATTGAGAGGGAGTCATAAACTAAAACGATAAAATCATTATTGACTTTAAAACTTTTGAAGAAGGAAAAAAATTACTCTTCTTCTGTCAGCCTTTACGGTTTACAGTTAGGTAAGTTTCATGAAAAAGATATTAAGGTTCAGAAGAGAGAACAATTTATTTTAAATTGCAAATGTTATCATTCGGTCACAGAAATGGCAATTTATTAAACTTAGCAGAAAATTGCAGTCATTGTTTTCCATAAAGAATAAAATAACTGATTAGTATAGCTGTCCTTGATCTTTATATGCATTAATGGTGTTCTTCATATTGACGAAACCAAAAATATTACATTTGAATGCGGAGAAAGTTTTTTTCTTAAATAAAGGTACTTTGCTATCATTTTATCAGTAAAAAAAGAATCACATTTACTTTTTATCAGTTGAAACTTTTTTGAGAATAATTGTATCGTTCAATGCAAATGGTTATGTCTGCGTATTTTGTATTAAAAGTAAATAGCCATTTTTTACATCATATAAACTGCGTTTTTTTCGGATTTGAATAGGTAATCACAATTTTCTTTTTAAAACGCCAAACAAAGTACATTTCAACTATATTTAATAATAGGTGCGTATATTTTTATTGCTTTCATAAAAAATCGAATTTTAATGATTATGATTTTGAGATTTAAAGATGCCAATCTTACACATTTGGAGAAAATGTATATGTAAAAATAAATAGGGATTCTTACAAAAATTCATTGCACTTTGCCATGTGTTTAGAAATATAGTTTAAAATTAAAACTAAATAAATATAAAAATCGAAGGAATAAAATAAAAAAAATCGATTTTGCCTAACTGTTAAAAATGGTAAATGTTAAAAATCTTCAAATAAAAGCATCTCTTTGAGTATTATAAACTTTTTGACTAATAAGTTTCTATGAAACCGATCTAAAAATTTTTGCTGTTTTCAGATAATTAGGATAATTAAGATATTTGATATATTTGAATAAAAAATATCATTTAAGGAAAAATATTTCGATAATAAAAAATATTTGACAATTATTTTTCAAACATTAATTTAGAAGTAGTTTAGATGTTAAAAGATTTTTTCAAGATTTAAAAATTCAAAAGTTTAAAATAATATTGCCAAGACATGTCCAAAACATCAAATTTTGTATTTTGAACCTTTATTGTTTTTAAGAAAATTGAAATCTTTGAAACAAATGCAACGATTTTCTAGATCTATTCTAATTTCAATATTTTTGATAATTTAGTCACGGTGGAAAAAATTCGATTAATTAATCTTAGAAGGTTCCCTTTACCAAAGTTATTTCAGTATCTTTTAACTAGATGGCGCAGCCATAATTATCAAACGTAGAAAAAATATTTTCTTGAGATTAAGTAAGAAAAATCAGTAATTTTTCCATTTATTCTTTAAAATTATAGTAGTGTATTAATTGGGTGCATTATTACTGTAACAAATAATTAATTTATGTCTTATGAATAAATAGTTTACAGACTTAAGTATTTTGAATAATTAATAAAAACACCACATTCAGAATCAGTTTTATTTGTTACAAATCAGCTCTAATTCGGCCTACAAAATAAATGTGTTATAAAAAGAGAAACAGGGTAATAAAAATCTACGGATAGAACACAACTAATAAAATTAAATTTGCTGAATGATTTACATTGAGTTTTATATATTCAGAATAAATTTTAAGCTAGCTTTTACAGTTGTGCAAAATAGGTTTAATATTAAAAATGTCGTAACCAGGGTGTTTAAAAAATCATGGTAATAATAATTTCAAATATTTTTATTTGGGATAAAGGGAGACCAATATCTGCGACAGATGTCTAAAAGCTAAATTTTGCTGAAGATTGAAATAGGAATAACAAGTGTTGCCAAGTATTGCAAAATACATAATTATAATTGTTTTGAAAAATATGAAAATTTAAATAAATGCTCACTCAAAACTAAAACCGAATCAAACAATGTCTGTTAGTAATTATTTTTGTGATAGTAGATTAATACTCGCATTAACAAAAAAATTGAAATTAAAGTCATGTTTTTTAAACCAATGCATTCTGTTATTTTTGAATGGCCTACGTAGATTCGTGGTTACAAGTGAAAGAGTTTTGGACAATTTCAAAATAGTTATGGAGTAAAAGGTTGTATAAAGCTACAATTTCCATAATAAGACGCTAAATTTTTAATTATTGGCAAGTGAATAGCACTGTTTAAAGTTGCGTTAATTTAAGTATATTTTTCATTTAAGTGATCTCGGATACATATATGCCTAAACTAGCGTCAGATTTGCAGAACTTACAAATTATTTTCATTAAATAGTTGCTCATAACAAAAAGAAAAGAGCACGCATTTTAAAATATACTCTTATTGCGAAGTTTGGAAATAAACACACTGGTTTAAGAAATTCAGAGAATTTTCAGATTTTTTCGATTATCTCTAGAACTACTGGACCGATTTTAATGAAATTTGATATATTCATACAATGATACAATACAAAATCAATAACCATCCAATAATTGTTATACACACTCATGATCGTGCTCAACAATCGTTGAAGTCTGAAAGTATGAAACAGCTGCAGTATGAAACAGAATATCCACTCAATCAAGGCACCAGTTCAGGCAAAAACTCACACATTCGGCATAGCTTGGCGCAGTCGAGAATAAACGATTTGAACACCCCAAATAAGGTAATCCTACGTATTAATTACGTCACACCTTATCTTACAGCAACCCTATTTTGCAGCTTGAAGAGAAGAATCGTTTGTGTAGATTGAAATTTTATTTTATTTGTGTTAACATTTTTCCCTTCCCGAAAAACAGTTAAAAATTAATCTAACTTAAATTTTATTAGCTTTCTAGAAGTAGAACCAGGTCGCTAAATTTCCTAGAATCAGTTAATTTTTTTAGGATCGGGTGGAAATTTTTATTTTGAAAGGTGCAGAACTGTTTTGTGTGAAAGATGCGTCTTTACTTTTCTTTATTATTTATATACGAGTTCATAACATTGACTTATCACAGAAAGAACTGTTTATGAAAATGATATAAAAGATTTTGATGTATTTCTCTATTCTTCATGTTTATAAACATGTTTTAAACATTATATTTATAAACTTCGTATTTATTCACAACTACTTCCACACTGCTATTGTATTTTACAACTACAGTTTTAGTTTTTAACTAAACGTTCCTTTTAAACTTAATAATATCTCAAAATTTCATTTTAAAATAGATTCGTGGAGCAAGCAGCTTCTAAAAAAGGCTTTAAAAAGAAATATCATGTGACAAGATTTCTATATTGTAGTAATTGTCTCACTAATTTAATTATTGTCAAGTTGTTCTCTTTACCATTAGTGAAGCAAAGGCTGAATTCAGTTATTTTCTTGTATGTATATAGTTCCAAATTGTGTTTCCTTTAGAGAGTATTTGTGTTTTTTTTCTTATTATTGCATACTAGGTTCTTTTTAAAAAGCACCTTAGTAAAATTTCGTTAGAAGTTAATTTTAACAAATTCATAAAAAACAGAGTACGTAATTCCTTTTTTGTTTATTACTCTAGTCTAAATAATTAAGAAACAAACAATCTTAAAAGAGTATTTAAAAAAATTCAAATTATTAAGCCAGTCTACCATTCTTTATTACGCATACATAGACAGACTTTCGTGCTCATTATATACAAAATGCGACTTATAAGCCTTTGTCAAGTTGTGTTTTTATTTTGTATTTTACTTATTCACAGCAACTCAAAGTTTTTACGTGGTTTTGTTTCTTTGTAACTAGATTTAATATTCTATTGAAATTTTGGAAACATTTGTTGCTACAAATAAATGTAATGGACTAGTTCGTAAGAATGATTTATAAGAATTGTTTTAAAAATCTTCCAGAGATTACATAAACATTAATAGAATAATTCTTCTCTCTAAGTTTTAATGTAATAGTTAAAATAAATTCGAATTAATTATTTATTATTATTAATCTAACGCTAACAAATATTACATTATTAAACAATGAATAATAAATTAATTAAGTAAATTTGGGTACTATTCTGTTTCCAGAGACTTAAAGAAAATGCTAAACATTTATTAGCGTCAGTGATGGCTAATTAATTATAGTAAAAGGTATTACTAGTATTGTGGTAAAAAATGCCTAATATGACAACTGTAGTAATAAGCTTTCTACAATACTTGAAAATGAAGTAGTGCTGAAATTAATGTTACATAAAAATCATTTAGATACTGTTTACGTTTAAATGTTTTAATATGCATTGGTATTTTCTGTCATTTTTCCTATAACTTAATATTTACAATTATATCAATTTACATGCTGGGGAAAAAGTAGGTTTCTTCCAAGTAAAGAATCTCTTTTTGAAAAACAAAAAATCAAATACTAAAGCTATTTTATAGATAACTTAATTGCAATTTAGTTATAATTAAATGAATAAATTTTCAAGAAATTTAATGACTCATTCTTAAATAGGAGATAATGAGAGAACAACGATTTGAAAGAAAAAACAGATTTAACGTGTTTATTAAGAAATTTGAAATATATCGTTTCCTTCAATGTTTAATGTAAAGTAACATAGTAGAAATCAATTTTTTATAGTTAAAAAACTGTCAAAGTAACTCAAACATTTTTATAGATACAATTTATTATATATATAAATTGCATACCAATCACAGCCACCACTACAAATGTCATATTGTATATACAATTACAAATATTATGGTAATTTTTCAATTTATTACCAAATACTTCAAGCATAGATGTTCTACATAATTGTTTGATAATATGTTGAAGAAATTTCGAAATAATATATTTCATATAGATTTTATGAATGCATACTATAAATCAAATTATTTTATGTAGTAGACCTAAGTAACTATTGCATTTTTATTATATAATTACTGAATTTTCATTTACAAAATAATTATATGCAATTTAATAAATTGGTAAGCTTGGTTGGATTAATAAAAAATAATTGTGGACGTATTTTAATTTTATTCCATTTCTAGAAGAAATACCTATTAATTTTCTACTATTTTATAAAGTGTCTTAAATTTTGTATTTATTTTAGCAGGTTTTATTACGAAAATATCTTTGAAACGAAAGATTAAACCACAGGAAGGATTCAATTGTCATTTGCATCGAGCTATAAGAAACCAGGTTTTGATAGCGTAAAATTTAAAATTCACAATCACAGTGTCAAATATAGCATTTATTACACATTTTTTTAATATTTTAAAACATATTAATATGGTGTATCTCTAGACTGCTGTAAAACACAGATGAAATGTAAAACTACCATGTTTAAATCGAAATGAATATTGAACAATATTCAATTGCATTTTTTTTATAAAGATTTTTTAATACTATTTACATCTTATTTTAATAAAATTTAAATAACATTACGTTTACATCGTATTTAAATAATATCGCAATTATATTACAAATTCATAACGTTTTTACATAATATTACAATTAAGGCTGATTTAAGTTATCTACTTTGTAATCTTTTGACAATGGATGCAAATTATATATAAATATTTTTATTTCCAATGTTCATGAGCAATAGTCTCTCAGTATTTCGAAAGAATTAATAACATTTTTAAAACCTACAAGATTAGTTATGTACTTTCATTTGTACTTCACGCAGAAGCAAGCTAAAATTGCCATCAAAGTTTCTGTCAACACAAATTAATTCATCCTCATAGCATGCACTTTAATTTAGTAATATTAAAAAAAACCTGGTTATAAACAGTTTATCTAAATTATTAATTACTTTGTTATTTATTTAATTAAAATTATTAATTGCTTTGCTCTTTATTTAATAAAGAAAAAACAATAAATGCAAATTACTTTTTATGGATCCACATTTAAGATATATTTGTTCAGAACTGATATTTTAATTTTACCTTCTTCATAACTTGCGAAAAAAAGGCAATTTTTAAATTTCCCAACTTTATTTTCCCTCACTATTGCTGTTCTGAAAGCGATTTCTGATGAAGAAAATTTTTTCATCTATTATTGTTGATAGAAATTGCTCTAACGATTTTTGGAGAACATCCAATTAAAAAAAAATATGTTCGTCACCATTGTTGAGGATCTGAAAACGTTTTCAGTCCTTCGCTATCTAGCGTTGTGCAGAGCAACTTGGCGACAAAGCTGGCGATTTGAAAGCTCTCGCAAAGAATGCCAAGCGGTATCTAATGCGCGAGTCTTTCTTGGAGTGCTACTCGATATTACCCCTCTCCCCAGTCATACACCACATTCCCTTACATCTTTTTGAGCATCTAACTACGCTGACTTAAATTTTGTTAACGATAAGAATCAATATTGAAAACAACCACAACACTCTTTAACGATAAGAATCAATATTGAAAACAACCACAACACTCTTTAACGATAAGAATCAATATTGAAAACAACCACAACACTCTTTAACGATAAGAATCAATATTGAAAACAATCGCAACTCTCTTTAACGATAAGAATCAATATTGAAAACAATCACAACACTCTTTAACGATAAGAATCAATATTGAAAACAACCACAACACTTTTTAACCATAAGAATCAATATTGAAAACAACCACAACACTTTTTAACGATAAGAATCAATATTGAAAACAACCACAACCCTTTTTAACGATAAGAATCAATATTGAAAACAACCACAACACTTTTTAACGATAAGAATCAATATTGAAAACAACCACAACACTCGCTAACGATTTTAAGATCAGACGCGTCAACATTGGTGCTTTTGGAAGTGAAAAGAATTCATGTGTGGTGTAAATGCACGTGAGATTGGAGTAAGCTTTTTCCATTATAAATGTTTAGAATTTAACTACACATTTTGAATTATATATGAAATTTGGATTAGGTCTGAAAACTTTTTTCCTTCACGTAATTTTTAGGGTTGTTCATAATCAAATTTGAAGAGATTTTACATCATTATTTTATAATGCTGAAAAAAAGATGAACGTAGATATACAGTAAAATTTAGCTGTAACGACAATCCGTAATAACAAATGTAATTGTTATTCTATTGAACTTGTTATAAGCAAATATACTTATAGATGATAAAATACTAAAACAAATGAAATACATTCTTATTCGATAATCTATTTTGATTTGAAAAACATATCTTTTTTGCTTACAGATTGTGAACTGAATTTATAAGCTTTATAGTTTATGAAAGGAAACACAAGAATGTTTAAATTTCCGAATCATTACAAATTTTTGCAATTTAGTTACAAATCGTTACAAGAAAAGAACAGCTTTTAATAGTAAGTCATCATGAAGGAGATATGAAGTCAACAAAAGGGTTATTAAAGAACTTTTCTTTTGTTAGAAAGAAGATAACTTAGCCGGTGATCCAACACATTTTGCTTTATAAAAATGAACAGTTAAAAAAAGAAAACTATGTCTATTTTTGCTTTTCTGTACTGATACCAGAAATAAATAAAAATGTCTTCAACCTTGTTTTGCTTAATAATTCTCACTTAAACGTCAGATAAATGTATTTCTCTAATAACTTTTTTTAGCGAAATATTGGAAGGCTAATAATTAACTCGTTATAAACTTTAAACTTTTTCATCCATGATATTAGAAATTTATCGTATCTGTTGGAAATTTCTCGAAAAAAATAGTTCCAAAATTATTTTTTTAATTGTTATTTATTATATTCAACCGAAACAAGCAAATAACCACAACAAAAATTGTATTCTAAATATTAACTACGAGAAAAATTTTCTATATACTCTTTTCTCTTAATACGGTTATCCACGGCAACTAGAACCACAGCCAATGAGAACTAAGTCCACGTTTTTTAAATTTTGAAACCTGATCCATTTGATAAGGATTACGAATTCAAATTTTTATTTTACTTCATCCTTGCAGCTGGTTACATTTTGTAGACGATAGGGATACAAACTATAGCAATGAGTACACAATGTATCCTCCATTTTTACAAATCCTGTACTCCTGAATTAAAAATCCTGGATTATTGGAATGCACTGATAGCATTCATGCACTGATGGCAACACCAAAGAGCTCATAATACACAAAAAATTTAGTATTTATCACCGATCACAATAGATAGCATTACTGGATACTAAATACCAGTCATTTAGCAAAACACAACTTAACCACAACCAAACTCCAAAGTCCATACATATATTTAAAAATGTTTGCTTCTAAAGTTACAACATTTTTGTTAGGAAAAACATTGGAAAAATAAAAATCCATACTTTAAAAATACTTTAATTACATACTATGTTCGTGTGATAAAGGTGAATACTGTCTGTTATTCAAATAATTTTAAATTAAATGTTAAATCCCTGATGAAGAAATAAGTTCTTTTTAAAGAAACTTAAACAATTGTTATCTGAGCTGCGTGTGTGCTTCAGTCATACTAATATGTAAATTTAAATATCTAATGAGTTATACTCTGAAATTATTTATCATTAGATATATTTCAATAGAAATTTGAGATATAATATAAAAGCAGTGCTCGAATCAAAGAAACAAGCATAACTTATATATATATATATATATACAGCTGTAAAAATTACCGAGCTTTTTACCTCGGTAATTTTTACCGAGCTTTCGGCTTTCCCATAGACCCGCAGAAAATTTTACCGTATTCAGGTAGTTTCGATCATACTTTTTTTTTC
>NC_092215.1:13933520-13986526 GCF_043381705.1 Parasteatoda tepidariorum | reverse complement strand
GAAAGCATTCATGATATATGTATATATATATATATAATATACGTAATGACAGGGCTACATCTCTGTTACCATTGGTGTATTCATATTAAGAAATGCAGTCAAAACCCTAATAAGTTATCAAAAGGTTTATTAAAAGATACGCTGGTGGTTATAACAGTTCACATCCGCCCTCCTCAAGGGAGGGGGTGTGGACGTAACTCCGGATGGTTCCGTCAGATGTTTTGTGGAACACGTTATTCAGCAAGAGACATGCGAAAACCTTCGCTCCCGCATTAAATAGTACAGAGATTGGTGTAATTAGGTTACAGTCGTGCATGCCATTGTAATTCTACGCACTATGGAAAATCATTTAATGCTTCCTAATATGGAAGTGAAAGAGGGACAAGATTCTAAAAATAACTCCTCCTTTCAAATATAAATCTAATTATTATTCAATGGTATGTTTTCAGCCTTGAATTCCCAAAATAGAATAGCTCTACGCTTACTCTTTAGCAAAGACATTTTATGAAGCCGAAAGAGTTTTAATTCTTTTATTAATACAAAAGTATATCTTTGCAATGCTGTTAACTTGGTGCTATTTACATGCATAGCTGTTAATCTTGCATAAATGTTTCAATTCTGTACTTCAATTACGTATATTTTAAATCTATAATTAAATCTATTATGAGAGTTATTCTATTCCTGTTCTAAAAATTTATAATACCCACACATATCAAATAAAAAAATATTTTGTGTGTGTTTTACTTGTGAAGAAATAACTAAGATTAAGCATGAAAAATACCAGAAAGCTTATAATTTTTTGTTGTTATCATTCTGTCTATTTTCTCCTCTTTTAAATAGACTTACTTTCGTTTTGTGAACGGTTGGCAGGTGGTTTCCGTGTCGCCCAATTGGTACGAATCGCTCGACTTCCAATCCATTGACCATTCATAGTACCTATTGCATTTTCAGCATCCTGAAAAAAATGAACACAGTTTGAACAAATTGTTAAATATATTTTTGAAGTACTTTCGTCTAGAAAAAAAGCCTGTCCTAAACTTGAAAGCAGAGCATATTTTGTTTTTAATAAAATATATATTGGACATACGGAATTCACAGACATAAACAATGTTTTCAGCAAATATCTATGTGGTAGCCAAACTCGGCCTAGATGTGTATCGTGCGCTACTGTGAGCACAGCATTTGTTTAGCAGATCAATTAGAGTTGGAGATGTGCGGAACCCTTTTTTAATGAAGGCAAATAGCGTGAGAAAATTTGTTAATGTTTTGTCATCTTACTGACAACTAACGGCCTATTGGCTTAACTACAGTGGTGGTAAAAAAGATCCTTTTCATTAGTGTGTAGACTTTTCATAGTTTTAGTTTAAAAGTTATCATTGGTAATACTCATTCATATAAGCTTCTTTTTAATAAAAACTTAATTCAAATTTTACTGAAAATGCAATAAAATTGTTTTAAATGAACTTTTCTGCAGGTTTACTTAAAAATAAATTGGTTTCTAATTTTTAAAATAAAAGCTACCTTCCAAAAATGCATTATTATTATAAAAATGAAACTTATTACTAAAATTTAACGCGTGCTTAATAAAATTTTAACTAATGGTTTCTAATGACTAAAAGTTTTCTAGATCGTGAACATACAACATTTAGAAAGAACACTTGGGTTGGCATTGCTTATTTGGTACATTTTGTGAGGGTGAGATGAGCCATGAATTTTGCTTCCAAAAAAAAAAAAAGTGAAAAATGCCAATCTACAGACGTAGATGAAGGTGGTTAAGAACTCTAATGCTCAATAGGTGGTAGTTTGAGTCGATGCAGTACATAGATTTTTGTTGACTATGGCAGAAATTAAAAAAAGTAAATAATGGAAAATGTCTGATTGATAGGTGGTAGTTTGAGTAGATGCAGTACATAGATTTTTGTTGACTATGGCAGAAATTAAAAAAAGTAAATAATGGAAAATGTCTGATTGATAGGTGGTAGTTTGAGTAGATGCAGTACATAGATTTTTGTTGACTATGGCAGAAATTAAAAATAAAATAATAGAAAATGTCTGATAGATGACAAGTGCGTATGTATCATAATCACATTAAACTTTTATTTCGTTGCAGACCTCGAGGTGCAAAATAAAATGAATATTCTATCCAAGTGACAATTCATGTAATTTTATATGATACGAATAAGAACAAGTCATGGGAGATATATCTCCCAATTAAAAGTAGTTAATTAACGCCATTAGAGACGCGATATCTCACGTTAATATTTAAATAATTTGGCTGAAAATTTAAGGCCAAAAAGTTCGCTTTAAATTATAGTGAACCTAATAACGCTAATTAACGCCATTAGAGAAGCGATATCTCACGTTAATATTTAAATAATTCACGTTAATAATTATATAATTTTAATATAAAAATAGATTTTGATGCTCGTCACATTGAATAATGATTAGTTATAAACTTGCATTGAAATAAAAAGTCAGCATTTATCGAGGATATAAATATTTGCGTTCGCTCTTTGTAAAATTGAATTAAAACTATTGACTGATTAATTTATTTAAAGAAGGATTAAAGTTATTAAATAAAGGAAATTTTAAAAGCTAGGATATGCCTCTAATGGCATCATAATAACAATGTGATAGATCCACATTTCCATAATTGTATATGAACTGAAAGCAGCTCAATGGATTCCGTAAACCTGATTCACAAAAAGGATGTAAAAAGTAATAAAGATGCAGTAAATCAAGAAGAAGAATTATTATTTTTTTGGATTTGGGTTCCGACTACGTAACTTATTTGGACTGTATCCTTTTAGTCTGTTGAACAGGTTTTTTAGAGCAAATTTTCAACAATATATTTTAAATATTCTTTGATTTCTTTAATATTTCAATATTAAATTCGTATTTTCAATATAATTAATTGCGATCACGTATCTAAAGAATTGCTTGTCTTTTATTTTATGAACGTGAAATTTTCATTAATTAAATGTATTTTAAGTAATATGTACACATGTTTTTTTCAGCTAAATCAAAACAGTAACTTTATAAAAAACACCTATGTATGAATAATAAAATATCAAAATTTATATTATGACTTAAATAACTATAAGCTATGCAAATTATGATAACTACATATTATAACTTCATTACTTATTATACATCATAATACTGAGTATACTGGGTTTTCAAATTCAATTACATTTGTTTCGGTGCTATTATGAGTTTGTGACATAACCAAAATTAATACAATCTTGCTCTATTTAGCAGAAACCCTTTTTTACAGTGATGTATTAAAGATTTAAATAAAAAACAATAAATAAGATCTGCCATATCCAGCCACCGTAAGAAGACAATAGAGAGTTAGATCATTTTGGCGTGAAGAATTTTTTCTCGCCTACTATAAATTTCTTTAATGGGTTTCAACGTAAATTTATTTTATTTAAACTAATAAAGTTGTACTATGATTTTGCTTTCAGTTCCATTCTTCGATGATTTTATTCGACTTTCATCGTCAACAAAACCAGATAAAACTGCTATAAAGTCAAACTAATAGCTTAATTATAAATTAACTCAAATATCAGTTTTATTTTTACATTTTTTCCAATCTTACTTTTTAGTTAACTTTGTCGTTTTCTATATTTTATAATTTTAAATTTTTTTGCATGAAATAAAAATAAAGCACTTGTGTTATTATATCATATTGACTTTGATTCTGATTCACGACATTCTAATTAAAATTGTAATTCACATTCTAATTAAAAATAAAACATAATTAACTATTCGAAACAAATATAACTTTCATCTTGTCTCGATATGGGGTGTTTTACTTTGCATTTACTACAGATATTCTTAATATTCACAGTCTAGTACTTTATTTTAATAATTTTGTGCTAAATTATAAGCATTTCAAGAGGTAATCTCAATTCTTTCACATATTTCTTTGTATAGTTAAAGATAAAAGATAATTTAAATAAAAAGTTGAATGGAACAAAAAGTTGAATTTAAATAAAAAGTTTATCAAATCATCTTTGCATATTGTCATTATGGAATTCGCTAGCATTATAAAAATTTAAAAAAAAAGGAAAACGTATAAATATTCTAATTTATAATAATTTTTTAATAATGATCACTTGAAGTGATCTAACTATAATTGACAGTATATAAATAAGTAACTATTTAATCGTTTCATAAATTAATCTACTAAATAAATATTTTAATTATTTAGTAACGTAATTTATCAAGAATTACAGAAAAGAATTACAATGAATTTGTAAAATTAATAAATTTGGTATAATGTTCTTCCCCAACTGAATTTATAGCTGCAGCTTTAGTTAAGTAATTATTTACAGAGAAGTTGCTTTCTCTCCCATAAGGAACTCTCATGCTGTGGCGCCCTCTATTTTCATTTTGTTCTACTAAGTAAATAAATATTCTGACTTTTTTCCCTTCCTTTCTTTTTCAAAGTAAACTAACAATATAATTTGTTTTTGTGTAAAACAGTAGGTTTCAGTTTCCTTTGCAAAATTTACTGTTCACATTGTCTGGTCTTATTTTCAAAGTAAATATTTTTTTTTTCCTTGAAAAGCATATTTTTCTCAAATTTGTTGTTAAGAATTATATTGGTACTAATTTTCTTTGACCTCTTATCTTATTTTGATGTAGATAATTCGATTAGATGTATTTTATTTTGATGTAGATGTTTTAGATTTTGATGTAAATGATGAATATGCAGATTTAAATCACATTAGCTTTGTTCTTGAAATTCGCTATTTATTTGTAATAAAAGTTGATGTTGTCCTAAATTATCTAAATTATGCTCATCACGGATATTACTATGGAAATATCATATTGCTTTTTATAAGAAAGTATGTAATTTAATTTTTATTAAGTATGTGTTTATTATTTCTTCGAAATACTTTCACGCATTTAAACTATTGACCACTAATACGCGTAGCTTAGAGATGGTCATTCTGAATAACATTAATTGATTTGAAAAAAAATGTGCATTAATTCACAAATTGTAATGTGCTATACGAATATAATTTCAATCTTACTGAATTTATGCTTTTATTTTAGAATAATTAAAAAAAATATTGTCTAAAGCTAAACACAAATTCATTTATAGATCTTCACACTAGATTAAAAAATAGATTTTATATAAAAATTTATCAAAACTAAATCAGTTATAATTATTAAAAATGCTAACTTTAAAATAACATTTCATTTAACTATCTCTTCTTTTTTAATTGTGCAATTATTCTGACATAATAAAATTTCTTAATACTTAGGTTAGTCTCATTTTTCTTTGGATTACCATTTAGGATTACCTAAAGTTAAATATTTGACAGTTAAAAACTATTATTAAAATTTTTATAAAGTTATATTCTCAAAATGTCTTCAACGTTATTTAAAAACAATTCTTTCATGTTCAATCAAAACATAAAATATCTAGAATAAGCTAACAAACAATTTGCCCTCGCAACTTTTAAATTTCAAAATGTTTTTAAGAGTACTGGAAAGCGTATATGATTTTCATTTATTTTTTTGAAAGTCGCCTTTTAATATTTTAATAGAATATGAAATTAAATTTAATTTTCAGTGCATTGAACAATCGTAAGAAAACTCTTAAGGTGTCATTCTAATTCAGAATACTGAGAAACACCTTTCGAAAAAACTTCATTGCCAAAAAAAGTGACTCTCAGTTTCTTAATATTTTATAAACACTTCAGTTCTGGCTTTTTAGACCGACAGATATTTTATTTACCACGAATTTCGGTAAATGATGTAAAATTCGTTTTTGTAAATAACAATATACATGATTAAATTGAACGAAAAACCTTATCTTTTTCACTCAATAAGTACAAAATAAATTCAAACGATGGTATAGCAATTTGGTTCTTTTTCATAAAGCCAGTTTAAACAAGCGATATAAAATACAAGGTATTGCTTTGAGTATGTTGTTTATAGCAGAAATAAATCTCCACAATGAAAATATAAGCGTTTAGTACATCATTTTGTAGAACGAGCGGTAACAATTTTATTCTATTCCAATCTCGAAGCAGTTCAACACTTATTGTGTTTGAGGTATGTTATATGATTTGTTGAAACGCAATAAATGGGGACGAAAAAAGGATAAATAAACGGCTTGAGTACTAACAATAAATGCGAACTTAGGGCTAAAAAACACTCAACAAATGCATAAAAATGCATTCAACTTAAATTGCCCCTTTAAAACTTCTTTTTTCCACTTTTATTTATTTATTTTATCTTTAGAGATGAAAAAATTGAATTTGGCTATTTATAGGATACATATATTTTTAAATCACTACCTCTGAAAAAATGCTTTTCGTTAATTGAAAAAAACTTTTAATATTTATCTTTCAAAATATTTTAAAAGTCTTTTTTAAATTTTATTAGCTACTTTAAGGAGTTTAATGTTCGTATATACATAATATGCATACATCTTTCAAAAATAAATTTCAATTACTTTTCATACAACTTTCGTATAACTAAAGTTATTATATTTCGACTAATATAGAGTCTGTATTGATTGACAGACATAAATGAAATTTTGTATATATGGTATATGGACTACAGAAGAAGAAATCTGCAATAAAAATAGTTCTAAGTTCTATCACTACTTGAGAAAAAGTAACACAAAAAGCGAAAAAACAAAATCCAAATTGTAGAAGAAACACTTTAACACCATGTGCAAATAATTTTTGTTGAGCAGAAGTCCAAAAATGCATTTTAGAGAAATTTTTCGCGCCATGATGAGTTCTTCATGATTCCTGCAGAAACATTATGTGCATGATTACGTTCTAATCGGTCCCTTTTTGTTTAAACTGCTGCTATGAATCTATAATAAATCTAGCTCTTTTATTGAGTTACTTGATAAATTCAGGCCCTGAAGACAATTAAGGAGATCATGAAAACAACGCTATGTAGGTGATAACGTAAAAAAAAATACACCACTTTACTAAGCATATTGAACGAAAAAATCCTGCTGTTAAGTGAAAGATAAATCCATTTGTTTTAAGAGAATTCTTCTTAGACACGAGGTGTTTGAACACTACACGTCTTTGCTTTGTGAAAGGTGTTGTAAAATCAAATCTTGATTCAAATTGTGTTTTAGGATCCGTTTATAAATTCCCGCTGATGGCTTGTAAAATGACATCTTGAGGACATTTGATTTAGAAACGATTAATATCCCTCTCTTTTGAAAGACACTGGAGATTAAAGTCATCTGTTTCATTCGTATGACCCATGCAAAACTGCTTTAGATGGGGAAGCCATTTATGTGGTCCTGCCATCTGTAACAGTTGCACTGTTAATTCCACAATTTTACGAAGGCTGTTGTAGATTAAAAAAGCCGAATTTTGCTGTAGACTCTGATACTGCCT
Organism: Parasteatoda tepidariorum; assembly: GCF_043381705.1. NCBI lineage: Eukaryota > Metazoa > Arthropoda > Arachnida > Araneae > Theridiidae > Parasteatoda > Parasteatoda tepidariorum. Next base: position 13,979,129 of record NC_092215.1, on the reverse strand, counting down.
TTCCAGGCATATTTTGAGAGTCTCGTGCTGGGACCATCTTGACTTACTAAAGTATTCATCTTGTTGTGGATCCCAGGTTTTGCTGAATACTTCTCTGAGCAAGATTTTTTTTATTCTGCAGACATCGAAGAATGTTTTCTTTCTGACGTTGCCGAGTTTCGCTTACCTACTGGACATCTTAACCTTATTAATATTGTGCTGCATCTTCTGCGACCTTCTGGAGAAGATGGCCGGCACTAAATGGCAACTCTTTGTGCAAACCGGGAAGTAAAAGACATTTCTGTCACTATGTCTGTTCTATTTCTATTTGTTTTATTTTATATTGTTCTCCTTCCAGTTTGTAGTGCTGTGGTCTTCGGTAACATAGGAATCAAGAAAAATGTGAGTTTCATCTGAAAGCCGAAACTTCCTTTCTAATTGTTTTTCTACGAATTTCTACGAATTTAATAATCAACTTTTTCAACTAATTATTATGTAATAGGCAAAATGGTTCAATAATATTAACTACTGGATATTTAAACACTCCAAATTGCAACAGCATTTTTCGTACAGAAAAATGCTGTTAATCTGTCATGATGAGAATCTTTTTTCTTATTACAGATTTCTTTTCCCATGGCATTAACCGTTTTTACTAAGTTTCATCACCCCCCACCAGAACGGACTCCGAGTTGGTTTAAACAGGGTAACTTAAACTAAAAACCATCCGATACTGTACATCACCGCCGCATATCAGTAAGTAATTTGATTCTTGTTTATAACAACGACTACTTAAAGGTAATAAATTATGTCTTAGTTTTGCATGTTTTCTAAGTAAAAAATATGTTTAATTTTTTAAATTTCTTTCCAATATTCACGCGCTTAAAGTATCAAAATCACAGTTTTATCTATAAACTAATTTAAGAAGGAAATTTTAAGGATGAGCGAATTTTTTAAGACTAACTGAGCTTACCTAATATACGAGAATAAATGTGTTTCTTATAGATTTTATATTTTATGAAAATTTGTTATTTATAGATAATTTTTAACACGGTTAATATTATATATGCAGAGAAATTAAGAACGTTTTGAGATAAACTGCTTTCTATGTACCTAACAATAAGTCATTTAAAATGTATACTTTTGTTTCTGCTATCACCGGCACTGAACATCTACAACCAATCTATATTGGATTTATGACAATGCATATTCAACTTCGCAGCTTTGAACACAACCCACAAAATAAGACAATTCCTAAAACCACGGATTGGGTCATATTTGCTTAGTGGAGGTATTATTAGACGAAACTAATCCAAATTTTCATGTTAAAGAGATAAATTATCGAGATGGAAAGATAACTCATTATCCATCTAACAATAGGACTTTTCATTCCAATATGGCCGTAGGGAGACAGGTACAGCCATTGCTGGGAAACTAAATTATTTCTACATTATTCTTCAACAAAACACAAGTTTCTTATTAAAACCAAAGTATTTTTGACAGTTAAAAATAGATGGTTTATCATATTTTCAAATATATACCTTACATTATTGATTACTCTTAATTAAATAATAGTAAATTTATTATTTTATCATGGTTTTTATATCAGTATCTGCTTGAGATAATCTACGTTATTCAAATTCAAAGTTATACTAAAAATATCGCGCTTAAATTCTTGTTTGAGATATATCACGAAACAAAGCATAACAAAATATTTGTATTGAGAAGTTTGGAGAGGAAACGCAAATCCTTTATAGATTAGCCCTACGCCAACGCGATTCATGAACAATCTACCACTGAAGATATTTTTCGTCAGGACTGTGATCGTTGCAGGCCGGGTGCGGAATTTGTTATACATTCTTTCTATCAATATAAACGTTTTTTTCGTTTATTAAAATAAAAACTTCCATCCAAAATTTTTTTTATCAGTTTTTGTTAGCGAATATATTTTTCTGTCCCAAAGGTTTTCACTTTAACAAAGTTCTACCAGAATTGAAATTCTGCACCAAACAAAACATGGTTCAGCCTGATTATTAAGAAGATGATGGAATATAAGGATTTTCAACACAGCATTTATTATTATGAATAGTTTAAGCGTTGATGCAAATATGAATATGGATGTTTCAGACATAAATGAGTGTTTATCAGCCGGGTCTCCGGTTGATGAAATTCTTTTACCAGATCAGGGTAATAACCGTAAAATGGAAATCTAACCGGATAGGTTGAGTACCGGTTACATTCTTTATATATATAGGGGAGAGTCGGGTAGCCCCGCTCACTTAAGGAGTATTGCTTATATTTCTGTATAATACTGAGTAATAATCAACATTTTTGTANTTTTTTCAAGTAAAAACACTTTTCATTTCAATTTTAACGGCGAAGAAATTTTTAAAAAATATTTTTGTGGTTTCTTTTTTCATTGTATAAGTATGGGCTCATTTGTCTTGAATTCATGATGACTATTGTTCACAAACAAGACTGATCAGTCATTATGTGATTCATCACTAAATACGAGGGTAAAAGTATTATTCGTTCCAGACGGTGGATGGATGTGTTAAAGACAAAAAATATATTACGATATTAAAGACACCCTCATAATTACCGCGGTTCAGACATTTCTCATGCCATTTTGTAAATTTCACAAAGCTCTCCAGGAAAAAAAAATCCGGCCTTGCAAGTGTGACCTAAATCACCTTCAGCCGAGATTCTTCTTCAAGGCTGAAAACAGTCTCTGGATTTGCAGTTTATCTTATTAGAACGAATATTATGATTACGGAAATTTCATTTGTTCATAATTATCTTAAATTTTTTCAGCATAAAATATTAATTTGATTTTGTTATATATACGAATGTATGTAAACAAAAGAATTCATTTGAATGTGCTTTGTCTATTTTTTTTATTTTTGTGATTTTAAAGCTGCCACATCAAAACTTTGAATATAAGAATATCAGCAAGCGTTTTTTTAACAGTTCCTTTATGTATAAAAAAATTTGCATCAGTGTGTTTACTCTATTGTTATAATTTCCGTTTTTCAAAAAAGAAAAAAGAGAAAAGGTGGTATATTGAAAAGGCATTGCTTTGTGACTGTTTCTAAGAATTGAACTATTATTACAATATGATATTCTTAGTCTTATAAATAAATATTTATACGAAAAATTAGTTTCAACTTATCGCCTTTTTGACGAATGAAACGAAACCATATTCTTTAGATTCAAGCACAGGCTTTTTTCTTAACTGTTCCTTTATGTATAATCAATTTTACATCATTATGTTTACTCTATTATTACAATTTCCATTTTTCAAAATAAATAAATAAATAAAATAAAGGTAAATAAATAGATAAATAAAAAAGATCGTATTAGAAAAACCACTGTTTTGTGGCTATTTCTAAGAATTAAACTATTATAACAATATGATGATCTTAATTTTATGAATAAATATATATACAAAAAATTATTAAACTTACCGCCTTTTTGACGAATGAAACGAAACCATATCCTTTAGATTTAAGCGTTTGTGGATCCCGCACTACACGGCAGTCTCTGTAAAAAATCAATAATTATTTTATATTTTTTAGCAGATCTAAAATATGGACTTGATAACGCATTTTATAACAAGAGTTTATTCCAATTATAATCAAGTTTTTATTCACAAAGGTAATTTTTGGCTCATTTTCATTTTTCGGTGGCATGCATTTTTATTTTAACACGCTTTCAAGTAAAACATTAATTTATACGACATTATTTAATGAAAAATAATATTTTAAAGAAATTAGTAGAAGGGAAAGATAGCTTAACACTTTTCAGAAATTAAGTCACATTTTAAAATTGTAATAGGACGGTTTAAAAATAGTCATTAAAAGCAATTGATGAAAATGAAACCCGAGCACACTAATAACCGCTGTCCAGAAATTAATATGTCTGTTACCATTCAATTACTTGCATTTTTGAAATTTTCTAATTAAAATTAATAATTGTCAAAACCTTTTACCGTTTTTGTAAGCAGTTAAAACTGTTTAAAAAGAGAAACAATTAACAACAATCATGTTCTATGTTTGAATGATGAATTAAAATCTGTTTAGTCTTATTATGTCCGTAATTACTATTAGTTGTAAAAAACACTATTTATGTGGTTAGGTTCATTTACCCTACACGGAAAAAAATTATAATAAAATTACCTTACCATATAATAATGACATTTCTGGTAAAAAAAAAAAAACAGCATAATTCTGGTTAATAAGACCAAAGTATACGGTATTTAAATCATTCATTTGGTATTTTTTTCTTGCCGGAAATTTTGGTTTTCAAAATTATAGTTGTTACTACCCCATATATAGTAAAAATATGAAATTAAAAAATACATTTTACCGAATAAGGGATTTTTATACGATAGAGTATCATGATAAAATTGTCAAATTTTGACACACATTAAACCATATTATATTGTTAATTTTACCAAATCCTTACCAAAGCTCTTCTCTAAATATTACCGAACCTCTACAAATATTATCTTAGAGTTTAAAACACTTTTTTTTCTCTGTGAATAAGTATTTCAGTTCAAATTATATTAAGTATATTATTAAATTTATGCAGCTTCCTGAGTTTTATTCTTTAAAATACCGTTACCATATCGTATGACATTACAAATTCGATAAGAGATTAAAATTAGTTTTTCTGTTAAAAAATTACATTTACATCTTATAGCACTTGCTAAGAAATATAAACATGGTATCTCTGTTTTTAATATGTAAAGATAATGAAAATTATTATAACAAACTCTTATCTAGCTAGTAGTCCTTACTAGTGGGTTTTAAAATATCAACTAACTATATTAAATAAAGGAAAAATATTTAAATAATGTAGGAGATTTATCGATGTATGAGTATTTTAACAAAATTACTTAATTTTTAATTATAATTTTTTCTTCTCTCCTAGACACCAAATTTCAAAAAATACCTTTTAGAATTAAATGTCTAATAACAACTAAAATAAATTGAGAGTCAACGTTTTAATTTAATGAATTATTTTATAAAATTTATGTTATTGATATTACTTTGTTTTTATCCATTTTTATTAAACACTATAATGTGTTTTAAATTCCCATAGAAAGAGGGAAAATCATTACTTTACCTGTAAAGTTTAGCGATATCTATTTACTTTCTTAAAGTTTGTTTACAATACATATTTATTAAAAGTATAAAAATAAGTCTCAGATTTTTTTTTACATTGTCAGGCATGCTTTTTAGTCATATTTACTAGCACATTTTATTTTCGATGCTTCAAAATACCTATATATATATACTACAGAATATTACAAAATCATAAAAGCTACAACAAAGTTTCTGTAATGGAATTATTAAAACACATGGACATCTTTTTAAGCATGTATTTGTTATTGATTGACATGGATTGCTACCTGAGGTCAAAATATTTATTAAACATTTAAGAAAATCGGAAACGTTTTTTTCCCCTCTAAAATGCAGAAAGTTTACTTTTTTGTAATATTTAATAATACATTCATTTATGCTCCTGATGTGCTAAAATGCCTGCAAATACCGCGAAAGTTGCAAAAAAATCGAAACTACTTCAAAATTTCTACAACTGAATTATCAAAAAACATCTTTATAAACATGCATTTGTTAGCTTAGAAAATGCGTGCTTTGTGAGGAAAATTTAAAACGTATATTAAATCAGAAACTTTTTTATTTAAACCATTTATGTTTTTGAATGTGTCTTGTTGTTTTTTCTAATGCCACTTCCCAATTCAGCAAATCTGCTTGGTGAAACCACGCGAAGTTAAAGCAAATGGTACGTTTGTTTTGTCAGTGGCGCCATCTATGGCAAAGAATACGAATTCAGCCAGGCATATGTCCCAGCCCGTTATATGAGGTGGACACATTCATACATCCATTTATTCATCCACACATTGACTTGAACCAGAGATCAATTAATCTCTAATTCAGTACCCCCAGAGGCATGATTTGTTATGGGAACACGGAGGACTTTGTGACACAACAAATTTAATGTGCATCAGTCACCATTACTTACACCAGGGAGTCTTCGGCCTGTGGAGATCGAACTCACGACCTCTTGGAGATAGGCCCAATATTCTATCAACCAGACTATGTGTAAATAGATTAAAACATTGCAGAAACATTTAATACGTTTCTGATAACTCATGTACTTTTAGAACATTGGTACAATATTAAACTTTATGAAGTGTTAATTTTTAAACTTTAAAAGTGTTAATTTATGTTATATTTCTTTGAGTCAATTTATATTTCCTTGTGTCAATTTATATTATATTTTTATTCACGTTGAACTATGCTATGATGAAACAAATTTTAAGGAGCAAGGTTCAATATATGTTCTAATATGAACGGTATTATGGTTCATTACGGTTTAAAATTTGTAACACCGTTAAGATCTTTGCAAGCATGCTTTAAGAAGGATGTGGTGATATAAAAACATCTTGAAAAACTCTACGTATAAAATAAAACGAAATCAGTCATCAAAATTGAGTTTAAATTACGGAAATATCTCAAGTAAAGAAGAAACAAAGATACGAAATAAGCAGAGCTCATCAATTTAATGTGAAGGATTAGTGTTTTTATGGTATCAAAGTTTGAATTGTAATAAGTAACCACATTACTGATTCATGTAATGTGCATGAAGATTGATTCAAATATCTAAAAAGCTTCCCTTGGAAAAATGCGTGCATTCAAAGTTCTTATCTACATTTTGCAATCACACTTCCAATTTTGCAGGTGCATCCTCACAAAGATATTTACATCTCGCTTCTTTGGAGTACGTGAAAAAGGTTAAGGAATGGGTGGAAAATATTTAAAAAAATCTCGGTTCCATTTAAATTTTTCTCCCAACTACGAAAAGAAAATATAAAACATGTAACGTTTGAAGATAAAATATCACCTTAGACCTTGGCCTAAGATGAGAAAGAACGAATTTCTAATGATTACAACCCTCACCGAAAGAGATTTTACTTCAAAAACACGTTCGTTAAAACAAGAATGAAACGATATGGAACCAAGCTCAGAATTCGTAAAATAAGGGTTGAATTTTTTAACGTCCCTTATCTTTGCTTTTCCTGCACACAATTCTGGAATTTCTTCTGTCTTTATTTTTCCGTCGGGAAATTGCCAGGGAAGTTATTTATTATTTTTTTTTTGTAAAACTCACCCAAAGCCGAAACAACCAATAAATAGTTTAGTTGTATGGTTTTGTTAAAAAATTTGTTACAGTGATATAGAAAAATTAAAAAATAAATAAATCAAGATTAATTTATTATTATTTTTTAAATCTAAGATTCAGAAGAACTTCTTAAGAAATAATGGAATCTATTCAAAACCTAAAATAAAATATATTTGGAAAGTTGAGATTTGCAATTAAATAAAGAAATAAATAACAAGAAAAAACTCAGCCAACTTTTATAAAACTCACTCAAAGCCAAAACAACCAATAAATTATTTAGTTGTATGGTTTTGCTAAAAAAAAATTTTAAGTGAAAAATAAAAAAGTAAATAAATCAAGATTAATTTATAATTTTTTTTTAAAATTCTAAGATTCAGAAGAGCTTCTTCAGAAATAATGAAATCTATTCAAAACCTAAAATAAAATCTATTTAAAAAGTTGAGATTTACAAGTAAATAAATAACAAGAAAAAGCAGAAAAAAAAGATTTTAATCTAAAAGAAATATACAGTAAGTTCAGTGGAAAAGTCAAGCAAAAATGTTAAAGTTATGAGCTATGTAATATAATTTAAAAACTATAAGGAATGACGGTTACTTAAAAGTTGAAAAATTTTAAAACAACGGAGAAAAAATACTTGAAAACTCTAACAAGAACTCTTGAATGCAAAATAATCTATTTTGCATTTCGTGACAAAAAGATGAAAGGTAACTTATTTAAAATTCGGACCTAACTTATTTCGCATACTTACGATTACGATTCGAAAAAATCTTATAGAAAATAAGACACAAATGACAACACATGAGTTAAATCGCAAAACAATAAAAAATAGGCTGTCAATATTTTGTGTAAAGTAGCATTTTTTAAAAATAAAATAAGCATGATATTCAAAAGCTTAGATTATCAAAAAGAAAACAGAAAAAAATTCCAAAAATGTGGCACTAATATGCCTCGTAATGTCTGAGAAAAAAATATTTTTATATTAGTAAACATTTCCCCCTTTTGATTAGCAGTTTTAATTAGAATGAAGAACATATAAACATAAAGTCTTTTCTATTACATAAATGATTAATTCCAAAATGCTGGTAAGCAAACGTTACAACTTAAAACTCATCTAAAATAGTTTATATAGTTAGTCGGTATACAATGTTTCCTACTTGATCTTCCATTTCAAATTAAGAACACGAAATTAACGTATAGATGTACAATCAACAAGAATGAGTGACTTCGGCTATTGAAATTAAACGTAAAAAAAAAATTCATTTTGATTTTAAAATAAAATACAATAAAAAACAATTGTAATAGAAATTATTCAAGAAAATGAGTATGATTTCTTACAAGTCAAATAATAAATTAATATTCCTACGGCTTGATTACAAAGGTAGACTGAAATTTTCGAAAATTTTCTGAACAATATTGTTGAAATTAATAATCTGTAATCCGATTTTAAGCCACAAATCACAAAACTGAATGGTTTTACATGACTTAAATATTACTGAATCTTAGTGCTCTTAAAAGTAAAACAATTTACTTACATTTAAATATTAATTTTTTAATACCCTTATTGAGCGTAGTTTTTTTTAAAACTTAATATCTTATAAAATACTAATATTTTGACTACCCACCATATATTTGCAGAAATTTTATTTCTTGTTCTTCGAATTTAGCCACTTCATCAATCTATTTAAGCATTAATATTTGTTTGCGTCATTCTTTAATACAGAATAAAATTCTTATCACAAGAAATATTTTCCTAATGCCATCAGTTTGCAATAATTATTGTAATTATTATTTTTATATAAAAAGATATTTTAATAATGAATTGCAAAAATTATTTTTTTTTCATGTTTAATATCAAAATTCACCTAATATCGATTGTATGCCTTTAGTATATTAACAATATATTCGATTTCTAAGAAGGGCTTAAAGAATTTTATCATACAACTTTGTCAATTCAATTAAGCATAATAAGTTTTTGCGTCATTCCTTTCATACAGATTAAAAATTTTATTACAATAAATATTTTCTTAATGCCATCAGTTTGCAATATTTATTGCAATTATTATTTTTATATAAATAATATTGCAATAATTAACTGAAAAAATTATTTTTTGCATGTTTTAATATCGAAATTCTCTTAATATCGATTTGTATGTCGTAAGTATGCTAACAATATATTTCATTTCTGAGAAGGGCTTAAACAATTTTATCATCTAAATTTGTCAATCCAGTTAAGCATAATAATTTTTTGTGTCATTCCTTTAATACAGAATAAAAATTTTATTTCCATAAATATTTTCTTAATGCCATCATTTTGCAATAATTATTGTAATATTTATTTTTATATCTTGTAATAATTCATTGTAATAATTAATATTGTAATTAATTGTAATAATTAATAGTGTAATTAATTGTAATAATTAATTTAATATTGTAATTAATTGCAATAATTAATTTAATATTGTAATATTGTAATAATTAATTTAATATTGAAATATTGTAATAATTAATTGCTAAAATTATTTTTTTGCATGTTTTAATATCAGAATTTACTTAATATCGATTTGTATGTCTTAAGTATGTTAACAATATATTTCATTTCTAAGAGGGGCTTAAACAATTAAATATGTCAAAAATGACTAAATTATCCTATATGATTAAGATGAATTGGTATGCGTGTCCCCTTGTATTCTAACATCAAGAGCTTTAAGTTTCCAAAGCAGAAAGCCAAACTGTTTGATATCTTAAAATCACCATACAAATTTATCACTGAAAAAATTGACCTGTCTGTCACGCACTACATTTGTGACATGAATACATAACTGAAGAACTATAATTTTATTTCACCCACTTTTTCTTCTTTTATGAAGTGTTTGGATGCTGCTGTTTTTCTTAATTGCTTTCAAGATATTTTACTTATATCGTAATATTATTTGGAGATCAAATAAATAAATATAATTTAATTAATTTAAGTGTAACTTTAAAGTCAAATATTATATTTAATTGTCATAGAGAAAATTTTTTTAAAAAAAAGAGAATTTGTATTAATATACTATATGAGATAAAATAGGGAGCAATATTAAGCATTACTAAAGAATTCAAAGCGGTGGAACGGAAATATCTTATTTGGAATTAGAGAATGTTTTTCTAATTGTAAAACAGTTGATTGAATTTTATTTTTCTTAGCAACTATGAAAAATATCATTGTGACTTTTTTGATTTTATATATTCATTACTTCTTTAGAAATAAAATTAATGATGAAAACTTAAAGAAAGCTTTCTTATTTAATTACAAATATATAACTATGGATTTTATTGTTATGATTAACTTAGATTAATGAGTTGTGTATATATATATATGCCAACTGCAATCATGTTGCCAACTTTCCACTCTTTTTGTAAAAATTTATTCTAGTGTTCATGTTTTAATATATAACTTTTAATTCATTATTTTCCACACCTCGAAATATAATTGATTTAAAAGTTTATATGCAACGCCACTTTGTTTCAGCTTTCTCGCTCGCTTTTGAAATGTTGGCAAAATTACCGAAAATTCTGAAAGCTTTGGTTTTTAAACGACTACTACTACTCTCTAAAATATTTCACAAAAAGTGTATTACTTGACTGGTCTGATATTCTTATTTATCTTATTAACGTATAATTTATAATTATTTGCGAAAATTATTTTAAAACTGTTTATTGCAATAAATGATGAAATTCAAGCGGTTTTTTATTTAAATGGAAAAAAAGTATATGCAATATATTTTGATTACCGTTAAAGTGTTATTGATAATTATTTTAACTTATTATTATTTATTTAACTTCACGATAAAGTTTTGTTTATTTATTTACTTATTTTGATTATTAAATTTAAATTTGATTATTTGATTATTTAATTTAAAGTCACAATATCTTTTAAAAAATTAAATTGTTAATTTACTGGTAGTAGAGAGAAAAAAGGAGGACAAAAAAGTCGATATTTGTTAGTGAATTTCAATTTTTTTAACTTATCGAAATCAATATTTTTTGCAAATTTATTAAATTACTATGCGACAATAATTGGTTGAATAGAAAATGAGAGGAATCTTAAATTTATTTATCTCTTAATTTGTCAAGTAACAAAAAGCAAAAAAAAAGGGGAAAAAATCAGTATTCTATTACAGATACTTTTTTTTTCTGAAATATTCATTTCTAATAAATATTGTATGCCTAAAACACTAAATGTCGAAACAAGAGAAAGATGGAAAATAATAAGCAAAGACATTCTTTGGTTAAATGTGAAATATTCATGGATCAGTGGGAATGTTGCTATCACTAAAGAAATAATTCAATCATAGAGGTCTAATGAAAATGGCACAACCATAGAGCATTTTCTGGTATCATCTTCTGCAGCCCGCTATTAAAGGTAAGGGGAAAAATGCCTAAGGCAATGGATAAAAGTAAGCTAAGTTATTATTTTTGCAAGATAGCTGAGAAAGTGTTTGTTTTCTGTAAGGAAGCTTATCAATAGATTATCTAAGCTATAGAAACAACAAATTAATATTTTGGTTATGAAGAAACAAATTTTGCGCATATCTTTACTACTAAAAAATATAAAATGCATGTATTAATCAAACCACTCTACTGATTAACGAATTACTGGCTCATTGAAATTATAATTGCTTAAAAATTTAAATATCTTTGCTTGCGTTTTGTTAACTGTCAAATAAGTTGTTTGAGATATTGCACTGTTTATTTCGCACACATGAACACACTAATGTAATGTTTTGTAATTAAAATACTATATTGATAGAAGAAATGTTATATCGATTTGAAATATAAAACAAAGGAAGTAGGAAAAAAGAGCGTTAATATGAAAACAAAACATACACACATCTCNATATATAAAATGAAGAAAACGTAATTTATTGCAAAATACTTGATCAAAAATCCAAAATACTTCAGGAAATAATAGGATCTATCAAAAATACACTGACAGCAGCATCAATCATAGATATAAATTAAAAAAATGGAAATCACTGACTACATGGAAGCTACGCCAGTGTGACATTACCATTCACTCAGTGAAGGAGCAGTTTCTGCAGGCTGTTAGCAAAATACACAGACAGCATTATTCCCCGGATTGCCCCCAAAAGAAGGAAAATAAACAAAGAACAAAAGTAAGTTCGAAAAACATTATATAGTAGAACGATTAATTTTCAAAGTGGCCGGATCACTCTATTGGTCGAAAACGACTTCCACTATTCGAGGGAAGGGAAATGGTATGTCTTGGCGGGCGTTTTCCTCACTACAGCGACAAATTTCGTTTTCACATTTAACGAGTTGCATTTTAATTTTCTTTTTATATCTATTTAATAAATTTATTATTGATTTTATTACATTCTTAAGATATGTAACTACATAAATTTCAAAATGTGTTTATTAGCCTATTATTTAAAAAACTTAAATTAAAGTAATGGTTGTTAAGTAATAACAATAATACAGTTTTCCGAATTTCAAAAAGGCACTGAAGGCAAGAAAAATAGTAATAGTTTTTATTATCCATGATAGGAATTAATGCAAATACTGTGACTGCAGGCAGTATTTTATTTTGTTCATGTAACAAGTGTTTTTAATTTATATGACATATAACTAAACAAATATTTGTTTAAATGATTAGAATTGTGTAAAATAATGAAAATAATATTCACATTTGGTACAATTCTGGGGTAGAATCAAATTTGTAATAGAATCAAAGTCAAAATGAATGAATTACAAAATTGAAATAGGTCCACAGGAAACATACAGACGAAATCTGTTACCAAAGTCATGCAAACTTTGTAACAGTTTTCGAACCACCAAGCTTATATCCACAATTTCCCTTCCTACATTTAATGATTGAAGTAGAAGTAAATACATTCACGTATTACATGGAACATAGTAAATACATTCACTGATAACCTCATCACTACCTTCGCTTCTTAGCAAAAACAAGCTATCAGAAAATTTATAGTTTTACCCTCATTAAGACATTCGTGGATATTTAAGTTTTCTGTGATTCTGCAATACATGCGGAAAGTTATTTGGGTTGAATTCCTCTTTGATTTGAAGTGATTTTGGAAAAATAATACACGTGCTCGAAAATGTAACTAATTTCAAATATTATATAATTTAGTTATGATGAAAATATATTTTTTTCCTTTGATTTCTGTGATCTGTATGAAGCTTTTAAATTTATATGTAATGTTTAAAAATAACACAGTCAAGGAGACATACCTTGGTACAGAAGGCGAAATTTATGACAGCGTAGTAGTCAAGTGAGATCTTATAGTCTTATGAGTATTCAATTTTACAGATATTTAGCAATATTTTTATGTGTATATTAATTATATGCTTTAGATTAAGATATATACATACGTTTAATAACTTTAAATTTTTCTTCTCCATAATTTTGAAATTTTATCCACAAGAGTTAGGTACTTTTTTATTGTTAATGATAGATTCTTTTTAATAATTATTTATTTCGCGTGGTTTGCATAATTAAAATAGTTTTGAAACTGAGATTTTATGCAGTAATGCATTGGTGTTTCATTCAGTCTTGAAAACCTTCGTATTTTCTAAAATCTATTCATCATTGTATTTAAATAGACCAACATATAATAATATACATGTTTGTTCCTACTTTAGGTGCAATTTAAGATTTAAAATATTTATATTATTTTTCTTATTTAAAACGTGAGGTTCAGGTATGTGTACCTGAAATTATTAGCCTCATGTCAGTGTAATTCATATTTTGTTTATCTTATTGTAACTTATGGCAGTAAAAAAAAAATTCGGATCTGTAAAATATTTTTTTTCTATATTCATTTATGTTTCAGAAGTGAAGAGGAGAATTAAACGGAAGGGAAACTTGATTAATAAGATAAAAGTCAAATGTTGCCAGTTTGAGTGTTGAATTAGTTAATTTTTCCTCCCATTGAAAAACCTCAAAAATGTGCCTGAAGTAGCCAACATCGAAAGTTCTGAAAGAGAAATCTGGACGAAATAAAATTGAAATAAATAAATAAAAAAAAACCAAACTAACCTATTAGAATTATAGACAGGCATTCAATTATGTTTCATGATGAACCAATTGAATCTTCAATGCTTGTAATGCCCTACCATAGTTTAAAATTAAGCATTACTTCTCTCCGGAAGGCCGTCTTCAAGTTCCAAGTATCTGTTCACAACACCATTATTCAAGAGAAGTTTACGTAGATAGTTAGTTAGTTAGCAGATAGAAAGTTAAATCAAACTGAATTAAAAAGAATTATTTGAAGAAAAAAAAACTACAGCATTTTCTACTTTTTAACAGACAACGGAGGGGAGAGATCCACAACATTTCTTGCCAAGGAGATATTGTATTCATTCAGATGCAAAAGTATTGTTAAAAAATTGACATTAAAAATTTGACATATTGTTCAGAAATGGTCAAAAGTTGCGAATGTTACAGCAGAAAGCGCAAAAAATGTAATACAATGACACTTATACAATGACACTTTAACCAAAGATGAGGAAGAAAAGCTGTACCTTCTTCAATTACTGACAAATCATCGTGAAAGCGTTAAAACCTTTTTCAAAGGAAACTTTAGAAAGGAAAGTTACTCAAAATTTGACTACGGATGCTATTGCTTTGTTTCTTTTGATCTTATTATTCTAATTTTAATTCTAACTCGATAAATGTGGCTAATTTGACAAAATAATGCATTGTGCAAAACATGTTGCTTTAGAGAAATTCAAGTAATTGTAGCAACCTCAAAATATCATCCGATTTTGTTGAAACCTTGTGAAATTGATTTCTTAGGCAAGTAGATGAGTTTAATCTGTTTGGACTATAAAGTGAGCAATTTTTACTTTATTGGACCACCACCCCAACACGCACATATACGTGTATATATTCTGGATTTCATCGTAGCGATGATCCGAAGGTAATACGTGCCCGTACAAATAAGTTAATAGATTTTCTAATTTTAAAAATTAATTGTATATTTTATAATATGTGTTGTTCGTTATCAGTAATAAATCATTAATTCCGGTAGATATATTAAGAGAATATTTTAATTGTATTATACTTGAACATTCATTGCATTTTTTCGTAATACATCCGAAGGTAAACAAACAAAAACTAAATGTAACTGTATACGATGACATCAATAACATTACTTCACTTCCGTTCAAGTCCAATGAGAAGCTTTTCACCTATTGTTTTCTTACTTTGTGTCCAGTTGGGGAAAAAAGTAAGTAAAACTCATCCATTCCCCGTCTTTCACGTAACTCAATTTGTTATCGTATTTCCCTTTCCGGTCTTTTCTTGACCACAAAAGTTCCCTATTCTAGACACTTTTCCCCTCATGCAATAGAAATCCATTGGATACTTATCAACAGGTGATGTTTTTTTTTTCTCTTATCAACACACACGGGAGTAATGAGAGTTAAGATAAAATATCAATTCTTATTACAAGCACTGAATTCATAGTTATTCGGCATTTATAAACAAATAAAAAGAGAGGCCCAAGCAATTTAAGTTTTATCCAATTTAAGTTATAAAACAGTATGTCGTACGAGTCTTAACACGGAATTAGTTTTAAACACAACTTTTAAGGTATAATAATAGTCCATAGCACAAGCCTTATAAATACTTCATGGTTAAATACTTAGAAAATAGATATTTAATATCCGTTTAGCTGTTATTAAACAAATAAAATCAGTAAGTAATTTATTTACTTTTTAGAAATATCAGTTTTATCTAAGTTATGGAGCGTTTGTGTGTTATATTAGATGTTAAATTGAATATAATTGTTAATTATTAAATTATATGATCTTCAATTTTATTAATTTGTGCTAGTTTTTCTATTTTAATAAGTAAAAGTATTCATTAAGATGTTTATATTTAAAACAAAGACGCGTTGTGTATTTGTAATTTAAATATACAGGTTTATATGATAGTTAAGAGCATTAACAAGATGGTGTCATTTTGTTTATTTTAAAGGTTTATACTATATTAAAGTACGGATTGAATTAAATTTTTTTTTATAAGTCATTAATCTGAGCGATAAGAAAATTACTGAATTAAGTATGCTGTTATGAACTCTAAGAAATGAGCATAAAATTTAATAGTTTTATTTTAAATTATATTAATTTTAAAGGTTAGTATTTTGCACGAATGAATTTGTAATTTAAATAAATTATAATTATTGAATAATTACGACTCCAATTTTTTTATCTGATTACATTATGTCATTAGCCATAATCCTTAAGTGAATTATTATTTTTAGTCTCAATTATTAATTAGTGATTTTTACACATGTGTTTTAATAAAGTTATCTTCTGCCATATCAAAACAAATTGAAAAATCACCATACATTCGTAAAAGCTGAAGAGCCCTCAAAAACATTTTTTATGCGCGTATAAATGTGAATCTTTACATTTTTTTCTGCTCCTTACAATCCAGTATTACAGAAAGGTCAAATTCTTCCCTAAATTTTTATTTCCTACTCTCTCCTTCCAATGCACACTTTTAAAAAATTGTGAATTTAAATTCCTAATTTTAAAATTTTTAATTTCAAAAGCAACCTTTTTTTGTGCTGGCTTTTTTTGTTATTTGGTGTCCTAAACATACCAGACCAGGTACAGCAGCTGTCATAAAATCACTGATTCTTAACCAACTTTCAACGCTTACATTTTTTTTTCAAGAAGTTAAAATTTTTTTTACACTAATTATCGCAGGAGGCAACAGTTTTTTTTTGCTTTAAATTGAATGACAGCAATCTTGAGACTATCTAACGAATAGTTAAGACGATGTAAGGGTATTATTTAATAAATTACAAAACTGCTTTCTAAACGTTGCTTGTTTTCTATTTATTTTTTCATGTTGAATCGAATGAGACTAAATACAAGTCATTCGAATGTGTAGTTCAGAATTTAAAAAGTGTTTTGTGAAGGACTTCTTTTATCATGTTTTTATGTGCGTTTTTTACCTTACTGTGTAAGAGCTTTCTAACGATGCAAGGTGTATTTTTATGTTGAATTGGTGGTGATAAAACATGCACTAATAAGATAAAAAGTAAAAAAGTTATAAGAGATTTGTCTATAAAAAGTATGATAAAAGTAAATTCGATAGCATACGTGATTCGAATGAGTGATGACACAACAATAAAAAAATATGCTACTTTTTAAACCCACTGGGACAAAAAAGCGGGGAAGGCCGTAGTTGAGATGGGCTGACTTGGTGGAGTCCGATTTTCTTGCAATTAATTAAAAGATTTGGAGATAAAATATAAATCAGAAGTCATTATGGAGAAATCTTTAGAGGAAGGCATTGGCCCACATTGGGCTGTCTGGCCAACTATGAAGGTGATGATGCCTACAAAAAGTACAATCATGCACTTGCAATTGTATATACTTTTCATATTGCTATACAGACAAGTGATGTATTGTTTCCTATGCTTTTTTTTTTCTCGCTTAATAGAATGAAAAAAAAGAAGAAAAGAAACACGAAAGAGGACTAGTATTTCAAAAGTTGCTATTTTTTTCCAACAATATAAGTTCAAAATGTTTAGTATATGATATGCCTTTCGGCATAAAATTTTCTAACAGCAATAATATTTTATTTATATTGTTTATTTCGTGCTAATATTGCTGAATCCACTAAAAATGTTGTTTGCCTATGTGGTGTTTGTCTATTTATTCTGAGTTTGCAGATCCTTACTTCGAACGAATTGCTTTTTTCGATTTCAATATAATCAATGAAATTTTGTTATTATTATTTTCATCTCCGAAAACTATAGTTTTTTAAACCATAAAGAAGTTAATTTAAAGACTTTCTAACTGATATTATCAATTTCTTTTTTAAATTCTCGCATAAAAACCATATTCTTATTAATTATTTTTTTAGAGTGGCGGGCGTCTACTTATAAAAAACTTAAATTATTTATATACAACTATTCATACATTACTTTAAAACAGTTCACTTTTAAATGCTTAAAAATTGTTGTGTCAAATATTCAAAACAAATTTATAATTGATAAAGCCTTTAATTATCATGCTTGCTTTAATTATCAGTATTAAAAATTTTACTTGACCCTATAGGACCAGGAAAGGAAACCCAGCTTTATTGCATGACTTTGCTATTCTAGATTCAATACTNGGGCATTTTTTGCACTTTTTAAGGGCATTAAATGAGATTTTTTAGGTCATCAAAATCCGGGCTCTAATTATCAGTATTAAAAATTTTACTTGACCCTATAGGACCAGGAAAAGAAACCCAGCTTTATTGCATAACTTTGCTATTCTAGATTCAATACTACTTCTAAATATTTATTGGAGTTATAAAAGAGTTTTTAACAAACAGATTATATTAAACTTATTTACCTTACGGACTATACTAAAGTTCACGTAACTTCATGTTTTATTGCAAACAGATAAAAACATATTCCGGCAAATGGTAAAGATATTCCGAAAGATGCGCGTTTAAAGATGTCTGTAGTTTCTGTCTTTACATTTTGAAATAAAAAAGGTGAATTACGCCAAATTAGTTTTAAAGAGAAAATAAATAAATAAAAATAAAATGTTGATGTTTCCCCCGGCTTGGCTACGAGTTATACCCTTTGAGTTGGTCCCTTTCTGTGGTGCTTTTTTCAGTTTCCCGCAGACCGCTGCCCGGAAGTTACCAACACTTGGTCATTGTTCTGCCACAGAACACGATACGGAAATTTCCCCAGCTATTCTATACTTTATATTCATTATTTTGAGTAACATGAACTGAAGCGAAAAGAAAATATATTCTTTTTATTTATTCATATTTTAGTTTCCTGCTTTAAAATTTTAGAGAATGAAAAAGCTATAGAGTTATTAATAGATGATTTCTTTGGTGATCGTGTAACATTGGAGGAAATTACTATCCTCCAAGATATTAATGGGATGAGTCTCACATAAAATCAACAGGAAGCTACTACACCTCCAAATTAAATGCTACAACCTAAGAAGTAACTAAATTTTTTATATATTTATTTTAATATATTATTGCTATTGAAGTTTTTTTCCTTATATTTTACAAATAAGTTTTCAGAACTGCAAGCTAAATTATTTCATTAAAGTAAATACAGCAGTTTCTGATTTAATCTTATTTTCCTTGTAACATTTTTTTTAATTAGGTAATTGTTTTAGTACATTTACTGTTCAAAATAGTTCTGTTTTGGAGGCAAAAAAATTTGAGCACTAAAGTTTTCTTTCCTTTAAATTTGAGAAATGTCATATTTGTTTTAAAGTATTTTGGCTCAACTTGTTCATATCTTATAGCAAAGCTATTTTAGTGGGGCTGTAATTCAATGTTTCCTAATAGACAATTATAATAATTTCTAATTCTTTCTGTTCTATTTATATAAAAACTGAGTTTTTCAGAGATACGCTATCCATTTTTCTGTGTAACATTCTGTTCCTAGGTAACAGTCTGTGTTCGTATCGTTTGGGAAAAGTGTTCTGCTAAAATATGAATACATTATTTATGTGTTTCTTAAGAAAGTATGTATCTGTATTAGTATAATTTTAACAGATTTAAAATCTCTGATAAATAATAGAGATAAAAACAATAATTTAATGTTGGTTATCACCATATGCTTTGAGTTTTAAACTAAGTTTTACTAATACATGTTGACTACAAAATAATTTCATTACTAAGTCGTATTATTTCTTTACAAATTTAATCAAAACAAATCTAATTTCAGTTTATTATGCTATGTTCAGTTTAATTTATATAATGAAGCATGTGTCTCTGCTTTATGTGCAAAATGAAGGATAATACTTCATTTATTTGCCAAAAAATATACATTGCCAGTTTGCAAACTACATTTAATATACTTGACAAAAGAATGCAATATTTTAATGGATGAAATAGTTGCTCATTTATACATATTTGAAATAATTTTTATTTTTATTTATAATTGATTATCATGTTTTCCTCTCTGGAAATGTTCCAACAAGGTTAGTCCATGGAGAGGTTTGGGATAAAATTTTGATTTTATATTTTTAAAAATAGATGCTTTTGGTCTTAAATTTTTTAAACGTTTATTAAGTTAACTAGTGCTTTCAAATCATCCTTGAGGCTCTTTTTTTTTAAGAAAAAAAGAAAAGAAAAATTTCAAAATGTTACTGGTTTTCACATAGCTAAAAATATTTTTTTCTTAATGTTTAATTTTGATTACGCAATTAAAAATAAACAACAGAAAATTTAAAAGAAAAAAACTGCAGCTTGAGGACTGCTGTGATTTAGCTGATTCCAGTACAGAATTTTGAAGGTCGAGGAACTAGTATCAACTTCAAAATCACTGAATTAATTTCGCAGTTGATATGACTGCGAAATTACTGTAGTTTGCAAACTGTAGTAATTTCGTAGTTCTACGACCTTAATTATTCTGTAGTGGAATCGCCCAAATTACCGCAGTCTTCCATCTGCAGTTTTTTTAAAGTTATCTGCAGTTTCATTTTAGTTGGGGATGCTTCCCTGACGTCGCCAATAGCTTATTGTGCAGCTCTAATGGGACGACGCTGCTTTAACCATATTTTCTCCATTTAGTTCTTTTCAACTCTTATTCGAATAAATCCATTAATAAAGCTGTTATTTTACCTCTATAATAAAAACTCAGCCTGTATTACTGTTTGATAATTCGCTCTTCCTCTATTAAAACAATAAATAATTTTAACCAAAGGGAGAATGTCCTCTGGAGTCATTTCTAAAAATGCGGTAAAGAGTGAGTGCCTGATTGGATTACCATTTTGGCATTAGAAACTAAAGTATCTTAACAGCAGCTTTAATCCCCAAATACCTTTTAGTTAAAAAGATATTTCATTACGTATTAAAAGTATCAGTTTCCCAAGGGCTAATGGGATTTTACTTAGCCTGTTTGCCCCGGGGCTACGTTACTGATTAGAAACTTATTCAAAGTCACCCACAACTTTTGTACAGCCTTAAAAGTCTTATTTCTAACTTCTCAAATTAAGTAATGCTAAAGAAAAAATTTCGAAAACCTCATATAGCGTGTAGACTGCAACTCTTCCAAATCTACCGTAACCTAAGAACATTTTGGTGAAAAATTAGCTAAAGTTCATAGTCTTTATTAAAAATATGTACTAGTTTGTTAAATTTAATAAATTTTCGAGATACTTGCCGTATCTAGCCATGAGTTAGATTGCAATTATTTTAAAAGCTCATTTAGTCGAAAACTTCACTTTTGCCAGTAGTTATTATTAAATGTGCAGGTGCATTAAGAAAAAGCAAAAAACTAAACAAAATAAAAAACTGGAATAATGTTTAACAAATTTGACATAATTTTTGAAAGCAAATATCAAAAACTGTTTTCTTTTACTGCCTATAAAATTAAAGAATGTAGCATATTTTTATTTTAATCATGTAGATTTTAAAAATCATGAGTAGATCTTATAAAAACTGTATAAGATATAGATATNATATATATCTTACACAGTTTTCATATGATCTACTCATGATTTTTAAAATCTTCATGATTAAAATAAAAATATGCTGCATTCTTTCATTTTATAGGCAGTAAAACATAGAACCATATATACTTGCAAAGAACATAGAACCATTAATTTTATAAAATAACTAATGAAAGGCAATTCAAGAATTTTAAATGATAAAAATAAATTAAATTGATATTTAAAAGTTAAAAATAAGTCAAAAATTAAATTTTTATTATTTTTTTAAATAAACAAATATAGAATTTTTTAATATATGGTTTTCTTTATAAAATAAATAAATAAAAAATTCAAAATTTTGATTAATAATATTATTTTTCAGAAATAACGTTTAGTTTCTTGAGTTAATCAGAGAGTTTTCTTATTTCAATTTGAATTCTTTTCTCATAAATATTTATATGCAATATAAAAAGCCTTTAACGAGTAGTAACATTCCTTTGCTTTTAAAAAAAAGAAAAATTAAAGATTTAAGAAGAAAAAAAAGAAAGAAAATAACTATAAAATTTAATATAATTTTCTGAAAACGAGCTCACTGAGACTAAACAGAATAAACATTTAGCAAATTACAACAAAACTTTTTCAACTCTTTGTTCGGTTGAAACTGGAGCGCTTTCATTAACTAAACTTTCTTGCATCATTAACTAAACTTTTGTGACTCAACTTTTTTGCATCTTGCTTCGAATGCTTACACGCATGTTATTTGCATTAGATATGAATGAGGTAAGTTTTCTTCATGTTATTTATTATAATCACTTTCATTTAAACGTATTTTATCTTCATTATTTATAGTTAATTTGAATTCTATTTAAATAATGAGTACGTATTCAGTACCTAAATTAAAAGTCAATTTGAAAAAAAAATTTCTTTATAGTTATGATTAAAGTTTTGGTTTGCTGTTATGCTATTCTGTTGATATATAATGTCAAAATGAATGTATGAAAAATCGTATAATTTTTTTTAATTTTATTATTTAAGATAATGATATTACTCATGCAATATTACTTAAATGGAAATGATAGGTGAACAAAACATGAGAGGAATAATATATTTAATAATTTATGATTTATTGAATTATCAAAAATATATTGCGAGCTGTCTATTAGTTATTACAAAGATTTAATTTTTACTCTATATTTTTTTGAAGAAAAAAAAACCCGTCTAATTTGTGTAAGGCAATATTTGTATTTACAAATCAGTATTAAAATGTTTAATGAACGTAATTTTAAACAAGTAAATAAATGAATTTTTATTTTTTATTTTTAAAGAAAATATTTGAAGAATAAAGCATTTCAAACTTCATTAATTTTGTTAAGCATGGTAAAATCAATGTAACCAATAATTTTGTTCTTTTTTATTATGCACTATCTAACATTAGAAATGTTTGAATTGATTTATAATAAATGCAGGAGTTTGCAGCACTTATTTAAGTTTTTTTTTTTTTTTTTTTTTTTTTTTTTTTTTTTTTTTTTTTAAATTGTGCAAAAAATAAAGTGCTGGGAATTTAAAACCGGTTAAAGAAACTGGGTAATTTAAAAAAAAACATCACTATGGTAAAGGCATTTTGAATTTATCTTTAGCTTTTATTTGTCGTTAGCTTCTTTATCTATATTTGGATTTCTTTTTAATAGTGTAGGTATCTACTTTAGTTTTTTATCGATCTACATGGGTCCCATACGGGTTTTTCAACATAGCGTAGGTACAAGTCGGCAATCTATGTGAACCCCATAGGAATAAACCATTTGGGCTTATATGGAACAGGGGGACATATTGGTCAATTCCTCACTGGGATTGCCCATATGGGTCCAAATGGGTGTGATACAATTGTTAAATGGTCGTATCTATTTTGTTTATATATTAATTAGTGAGTGGTGATAGTTAAAAGAATTGAAAATATATATTAAAATAATAAATCAATAAAATACAAACTTGTTTAATCTGGAAAAAGTAAATAGTTAGCAACTGTTTTATCTATTTTACTTCTTTGTATTTGAGGTTTATTAAAAATTCATCTGTTGCGTTTTAACCGAACTATCTTGTTAGAGGTTAAAAAGTAATTTGACTGAAGCAATAATTTAGATGCTTTATCGGGCGAAATAGAAAACAATGAGAACATAATGCAGTAGGAAATTGAATCTAAATTCTTTTCAATTTAAAACTAAAACGATTGCTTTCGTAGATTTAAAGAAACAAGCATAAAAAATAACAGCAGAAATGTCGCAAATATTTTCTTTCGTGAGGGAATTAACATATAGAACCAAATCCCAATTATTTGTTTATCGGGCTTAATTCATTAGAATAGGCCAAATGAAACAAAAATACATTAAACGAATTTGATAAATCCGTTGAAACTACTCTTCATTAGCATTTTCAATCTTTTCTGATATTTTCTTTTTATTCTAACCGAAAAATCTTCTTTAGAACCCTGAAAATTAAAACTAAGGAAGAAAAGAAAAGAAGAGAAGAAAAAAACTCCCCTAATAGATTCGCACAGACTATAAAATTATCAAATTACTGCCAATAAAATTAATCTCAAATATATTTGAGAAGATAAGCTTAGAGGAAGGTTTGTAGGGTAAATAAAAGGTTTGATAAATACATACGTAATTAAAGAAAAAGTTTTAATCGCGCTCACTGGAAGAGTGATATAGCAGGTTGTTAAAAAGGTAAAAACTGTCCATTAACAAAGGAGCCGCCGTTTGGAGATTGTCTGTAAGTAGGTGGTTAGAGAAAGGCGCTCCTCTACCAAAGAAATAAAGACATCTTAACTTGCAGTAATTGGACGGGTTTTACAGCCCCAACGGGGGAATTTCCGGCTCCACTTCCTTCCATAAAAGGGAAAAGGGAACAATTTCATTTCCGGACTCTAGTCTTATGTAACCCATATGTGGAAGATGTGATGATCTCCCTAATTGTTCTATTCAATGGAAACTGAATGAGATGCCTTCATTTCTGATGTAAAATCATATTTTTTTTTCATCTTAGAATGGAATTTCACTCTTGAGAACTTTTGATATTGGCCGATATTAAAGGAATTTTATTATAAATAAGCTTCTATAACTTCCTTGCCTTCTTTTTGACCATTTTTTCAAAATTCGATCAATCATTAATTTAAAATGGTGAATAAGTTTTCTTTTGAGTATTTTTTTAATTTTAAATAAATAATATTGTTTAATAATTTAAGCGTAAAAAATTCACTTTTTACTTTTCTTCAGCTTATTGATCATATTCTATTAAAAACAGCTCAACTATGTTGTTTATGAGAAGTCAATCTTCATAGGTGGTGGTTTTACATGCTAAACGGAAATAAATGTTTCGCGAACATGGTTGTTTCTTTCTATTAAAAAAAGTGCCATAAGACGTTTAAAGAACAAGAGAGAAGACACATTCGACGATAATGACTCTTTAAGGATGCTGAGTAAAAAATTTTAAAAAAATTGCGAAAACAGCAACTGGAAAAATGGTAGTGAGGTAAGAAAAAGCAAACTTAAGAGAAAGTTTTAAGGATTCATTTTTGAGATCCTCTTAAGAATTTGTTAATTCTCATTATTTTAATTAACTAAAACGTTGTATATTATATTCATAAATATATTATATATTATTTTTTATAATACTTATTCAAATATATTGAGAGGAAAAATTATTAAGGAACTTTACTACTCCGCATTCAATTTTTCTCACCCGAGTTAAAGTGGTTTTTTTTCCTCTTTATTCTCAAGTGAAAAATAAAATGTTATTCATGAAAACTTAATAAAAATATTAGTAATTTAGCGTTAACTAAATTTGTAATTTTCTGAATCAAAATTAGTTTTGAAATATGTAAGCTAGTGCTAATCTTTTTAACGTAAAATAAATTATATTAATAGTAATCAAAGTGATATATTAAGGTCAACAAATTGTAAATTTTTACTTTTGTAAATAATTGCGCACACGTGATCCAAAATGATCTAAAGTTATATCTTTTGAAATGTCTGGCTGAGACGGGCGAATCAATTTTGCATTAGACTTTATTTCTAGGTACATTTTGTTCGTCATCGACAACAGAATGACTCCTGAAATAAGAAACCGACTCGATGGCAGTCTATGATAGAAATATAGAAATATAGTCTATATAGAAATATAGATTTCTTTCTAGGAAAAACAAAGTTCTTAATCTGCCCGACCAATCTTGACATACGCTTCTGAAGCTTGGACAATGACTAAACAGGAGGAAAATTGTATCTCAATATTTGAGAGAAAGCTTTTGCAAAGTATGCTTGGTGATGTAAATAAAAACCATAACTGGAGAAGGAGATTTAATTTTGAACTGTACAAGGTTTATAAACAACATGATATTATTAAGCACACAAAAATAAATAGAATGAACTGGATGGTCCCCGTAATTCGAATAAGTGATGACAATACAATAAAAAAGATACTGCTTTTTAGACCCACTGGAACAGGAAGGCAGGGAAGGCCGTGGTTGAGATGGGCTGACTCAGTGGGGTCTGATTTTCTTGCAATTAATGAAAAGAATTGGAGATCAAAGGTAAATCGGAAGTCGTCATGGAGAAATCTTCAGATGAAGGCATTGGCTCACATTGGGCTGTCTGGACAACTATGGTGATGATGATGACATTTTGTTCATTTTACTCAAAAGGCCACTAAAATATTTTGTCAGATTTGTTAACAAACATATTTGTTGTTCCCCTTCGTTTATTTTTAATAAATTCTAAATACCAAAAATCATTCTATCTGTTCATCTGATTAGCACTCTTATGGGTAGAACTGCTGAGATCGATGATGCAAAGTGAAGTTCTGTGGCAACCCATGTAAGGCAACCTCAGCATATAAATAATGATATTCCTCTTGATACTGCAAATTAAGTTTATTGCTTAAATAAATTATTCTTAGTAGTTGCAATTTAACTTGGTTCTTGAATGTATTTTTATTCAAAAAATAATTAAAATTAGAAATTAGCAATTAATGTCTCTTTTAACGTTCTGAATCTACCATAATATACTTCTAGGGAGACGTCGGGGATAAAAATGGCAAATTACATAAAAATAATATTTTTCTATAACCAAAAGTGCTGTTGGTTATTCAGTGTTTGCCATAACCAACAGTTTGCTATAACTTGTATATTGTTATTTTAATGCGATTAAAGTAAAATGTCTTTTGAAACTGTCTTTGCTTTTCATTCAGTTCAGTTTTGATATTCATCTTTTTATACCTAATGGATATTTTTTAAATTTAACTTGCCGAAATTTAAACAGCCAAAAGTTGAATGAAGTTATAAAAATGTCATGGCTTTTGTACGCCACTGTTGTTAGAACAAATAATCTAATTATGTGTATTTTTACAACTAATTCAAGGAAGGTTTATTTATGAAAAATAAAAACTAAACAATTTAAATAAAATAATAGGCAGGCTGTTACTTTTAAGTTGATTTGGATGCAAAAGTTTCCATTTATTACATATAATACAATAAGCCATTCATTACTAGTTCAATGATCTTTTATTTCATAATTTTTATTATAAGAGTGGAAAACGAATTAGTGTTTATTTGATGAAAGTTTAATGAAAATATTAATATTTATTTTTAGTAACCATTTAATGCATATTTTACATGCTTCTTACCTCATTTATTTTAAATAACCAGATCTATGGTATGTTAAAATAGAGCTCTTTGTCATTACTTAAACCTTTTAAAATGTCAAAGATTTTACTAGTTTTTTTTTGTTGAAGAAAAACTATTCCAGAGAATCCACTTTTAACGTAATCTTTAATGATAATGTTTACTTTGCTCAGAAAGACATTTAGTTCTGCATTTTCCCAAGAAACAAAATCTTTTACCTAATAATATTAATATAGAATTTTTATAACATTTCCATGATTAGAAAAAAAATCAATTTCAAGAACAGTTTAGTGATGGCGTTTGTGATCGTTACATTGTTGGTGCTGCAAACATGTTGTTGGAAAAGAATTACCGGGTTTGTGAGTTAAGCTTAATAAATATATTTTTAAATATTTAAGTTGTTTGCTTTATCGGAGGTTCTAACAATTCTTTTCATTAAAATATTTTAAAATAAGTGTTTTGCTTCGAGTTTCTGTCATTTTTTGAGAAAGAACATTGAAAAACACTCTTATTTAAACCACGATGCTTTCTTAAAAAAGTCATTTTGCTATGAATTGAAATTAGAAAGATCTAGTACAAAGGCTCCAAGAAAAGAAACCAATGTTTTACCAAGAAATGGTCATAATTTCATTTCTTGAAATTACAAAAATAAATAACCATTTTAAAATGGTTCTCATTGTTCTTAAGCAAATCAAGCGGATTACAGCAAAAAAATGATTCTTGATTAGAGTAGAATAGGACATCCGAAGTTTCGAAAGAGAAGAATGAAAAATTATTATTATGGAGTTGGTGTTTTCCTTCTCGACATTCATTAAGTGTGCGTAGGAGGGTCAAACATCTCTAAAAAGAGGAAAGCCAGAGTGAATAACGAGGAAAAGAGCATTGGGAAAAGAATAGATATAAAGAAATGGAAGGCCATCGCATTTCTATGCACCGATTTGGCATGCTTCGATTGTCAGGGTATTTCTGCCTGCCCAGTCAAGCATAGCATCCCTCTATTTTCAAGAAACGGGTGGGGGTGACAGCCTACTGGGGAATGAGCGATGGATTTGCCCAGTCTTCTTTTCCTCCCTCATCCGTGTTTGGAAGATGCTGAGAGGCTACATTTTTGTGTACAATGAATTTTAAGTCATTTTTTGGTGGACACCACGCTTTCACTCCCCTTTTTTCCTCGGAACAAGACGTTTCTTTTTATCCTGTTTTCATCTTCTATTTTTTTTTATTCGATTTGCACGAAGAATAAATTCGCCGTCTTTTGCATGCCTGACACTTTTCAGTTTTGAAAAATGCACATACATATTGAGAAGTGTTGTATACAAATAGATAACGTTCTCTTGTACTCGAGAGTGTTCTTTATCTCTTCCTAACATCGTCTAAGAAGATAAAATAAAATACTTCAAAGTTATTTTTTTGAAAAGCTATGACGCCAACAAAAACGTTTTTGCCGAACATTATTAAATCAGATCTGCGCTTACATTTTGCTACGCATTACGCCACATAAAATATATCATCGGTCATCTTTTGACTCGGACATTCATTTATTAAAGTTTCCTTTCAATCATATTACAATTTTTTTGACGTTGATCTGTCTAATAATGAGAAAAATATTTTTGACTTAATACCTATTACTTCCATAAATATAGCGAGAAAAATTTAATACTGAATAAAATAAAAAAAGGAACAGAAACACACGAATTAAAAAAAAAATTCATAGATATTTTTCCCTTAAATATAGTTAAAATCTTCCTTCTATCACCGGGGAACATCTTTTTTTTTGTATTATTGGAACATCAAATACACGGAACATCTTATTTTGCATTTGTTTGTATTATTTCAATCATATTACAATTTTGTTAACGTTAATCAGGCTAATAAAGAGAAAAATATTTTTGACTTAATACTTATTACTTTTCTAAATATAGAAAGAAAAATTTAATGCTGAATAAAATAAAAAGAGAAACAAAAACACGAATTAAAAAAAAATCATAGATATTTTCCCCTTAAATATAGTTAAAATCTTCCTTCCAGCACCATGGAACATTTTTTTTTGTATTATTGGAACACCTAATGCATGGAACATCTTATTTTGCATTTATTTGTATTATTTCAATCGTATTACAATTTTTTTGACGTTAATCAGGCTAATGAAGACAAAAAAATTTNCATTTTTTTTGTATTATTGGGACGTCTAACACATGGAAGATCTTTTTTTCCGTAATATTGGAACATCTAATACATGGAACATCTTATTTTGCATTTGTTTGTATTATTTCAATCATATTACAATTTTGTTTACGTTAATGAGGCTAATAAAGAGAAAAATATTTTTGACTTAATACTTATTACTTTTCTAAATAGAGAAAGAAAAATTTAATACTGAATAAAATAAAAAGAGAAACAAAAACACAAATTAAAAAAAAATTCATAGATATTTTCCCCTTAAATATAGTTAAAATCTTCCTTCCAGCACCATGGAACATTTTTTTTTGTATTATTGGGACATCTAATACATGGAAGATTTTTTTTCTCCGTATTATTGGAGCATCTAATGCATGGAACATCTTATTTTGCATTTATTTGTATTATTTCAATCGTATTACAATTTTTTTGACGTTAATCAGGCTAATGAAGACAAAAAAATTTTTGACTTATTACTTTTCTAAATATAGTAATAAAAATTTAATGCTGAATAAAATGAAAAAAGAAACAAAAACACACGAATAAAAAAAACATTCATAGATATAGTTTATCATAAATATAGTTAAAATCTTTCTTCTTGCACCATGGAACATCTTTTTTTGTATTATTGCTTTAGTTTTTTAAAATCAGTGAAAACATTAAATATAATATAGAAAAAAAATGCAAGTAATGCCTACCAGAAAAAAGGAGTAAAAACTTTAAATTTCCTAATTTACCGTTCTTTTAAAATTATAAAGGATTATAACGCTGATCGATATAATTAAAAATGAAGTAAGATCTGTAGGATTACATTCCTGAACGCACGTAGGATTTTTCTTTTAATTAAAACTTATTTTTTACACCTTTGCTAAAAAAAAAATCTTATCTGATTTTAATTGTTTGCTTTGAATTAACCTATTTAATCTATATATTAATAGTACTCATTTTAGTTTATTTGAACTCCACCATTTCTTTGGACGAAGGGGCAAATTACTTTCGGAATCAGTTAATAGAATTTAAAAAAAATATTGAAGTAACGAAAAGTAACGGATTTTTTTGGTTGCATTTGTCAATGAAAAAAATGCATTAGTTTCAAAAATTAAGATGGAAAATATAGAAACAACGTGAATGAACGCGAATGAAAACTGAGATTAAAAGCACAAAAAAGGAACTGCCAACGAATAAAATTGAAAAATAATAAATGTGAAAAACTAATCATGTAAAGACTGCAGATGATTACCGAAAAAGATTCCAGAACGCCAAGATCTGACAGGGGGAAGGAAAGAATTGTTATCTAAGTTAAATTTAAATTTATGCCCAAGGCTCCAACAATGCGAGACTATATATACACAGTAAAAATTTTGGTGTGTAATTGACGCTAATTTTAGGAAAACTTATACATTTTTAAGTAGAGATATAGTGCAAAATATGATGAAAAATCAACAAAATAATAATTGTTTAAAATGATTAGTGCAAAGATATTATTGAAAATGTGCTTGTTTTAAAACGAAATGCTTTTGCAATGAAGCTATTAAATTGAATCTGACGAACAAGAAAATATGTGTTAGTAAACTTTACCAACTAAAAGTAAATAATTTATAAAATGAAACTATGGCAGTGAAATAGGAAGCATATAAGTATATAAAAATTTCCTGAAAAAAACCCCATTACATGTATACTTAAATATCAAAGTATTGCATATAAATTCGTTTAAATCATGTAATTATTAAAAAAACTACAGTGCGTCTAATAATTTGATTTAACTATTATAATAAACTAATACAATGTTTAATATAATAAATATTCAATAGTTATATAATATATCGTCTAATTTATCCCATCGTCAAATTTATATTATAAATCGTCTAGTTTAACTAATTGATACACTATGGTAAACAAATGCAAATCGGTTTCAGTCACATAAAAAAAATAAAGCTGCATAGTAATCTTAATAATAATAATAATATATATATATATATATATATATATAGATACTTTTTATAATTTTTCCACGCNAAGGAATGCAATGAATTTTTAAAGCACATTTTTTAACTTTCAGAATTTTTTTCATGGATAACAATCCTGAGATAATGATCTTTATTTTAAAATAAGAAATACACATTTATATAAATGATTACTTAATTATTTTCCTAAAGATTTTTTAAAGTGATTTCTTAATGTAACAATATATATATATATATATATATATATATATCTTTTCTAGTTTTCTAGTTTTCTAGTTTTCTTGTCATACTTTTCTAGTTTTTATATTAAAGATGAAGTGAAATAATATTACTGCGCATATTTATCTCAATTGATGAGCGACAAATATTGATTGCCATTATGAAAAAGACATTATTTCTTTCTGCATTTTAAAATATAAAAGATTTTATCTTGAAAAATATTACGAAACTCAAAATATCTTTTTCTTTCTAAATGAGGAAAAAGAATTCCAAATAATAATGAGAATAGCTAAACTCATAATTGCTATGTAAAGCAATATTGCAAAAGGTTTCTATCATTAATTTGAATTAAAAAGATTCATTGTAACTTTTTTAATATGTTGAGTGATGTTGAACGAAAATTAGATCAAGAAAAGATACTAAAACAAGACATCATAATAGAAGCATTAATGACAATGATGTTTAGGAAGAAAAAAAATCATTGAATTAAAAATCGATAATTTCGGCTTATTCCGTCATCATTCCAACTTATATTTTTTTTGTTCCAAATATATGTCAGTAAGAATTCATTTGTTATTTCTGGATTCCAGTGTAGAAATTAATTTTGCGGGATCACAAAATAGAGAGTATTATAACTTATTCTTGTGTAACCAATAATACGTATTTAATACATTATGAAAATGCACGAGAAAGAGGGATATTTATAGATATTTAATTATACCTTCTAACTTATGTATAAAAAATATTGTATGTGGATCACCAGATTTACTTGGAGGTAACCACACCTTTAGATTCTTAATTAATGCTGAGAGGAAAAAATGCGTTCGTAAAGTTCAATGAAAAAGTTACTACAAATGAGTCGATTTGGGATACGAAAAAAGAGTAAAAAAAACTCAGCTTTGTTACTTATCCCTTGCTTATCGAAGTTTTAAGAAATAGATTATTTCGTTACAGCTGCTATCTATAAAAGATAACCTAATTAAATTTTTTATGATTTAATATGCATAAAAATTTTCGATTTTAAACTGCAAAAAATTATGAAAAAAATTATGAATTAACGAAAATATCCAGAATTGAGAGTTTAAATTGAACTAAAAGAGAATTTCTAACAAAGAATACATTATCTTTTAAGCTCTCAAAACTGTATTTTTAATTAATTACTTAACATTTTAGAGTAAAAAGAATAATAATTGAGATTATATATTCAGTGAACGGATTAAGAAGTTCGCAATAAGAGAAATTCAAGATAACTTTCTCTGATAATATGTTCTTATCTTTTGCATTCTCCCCAGATAAACAGATAGAATAAGACTAGAAAATAGAAATATAAAATTCAAATTTTAAGTGACCATGAGATAAAGTATATTAAAATATTAATTATATTTTGAAATAATTGTAACAGATTATGGTTTGAACACTTAATTACATTCGTATATCAAGAAATGCTTGTTGAAAGTTGTTAAATTAATTCTTTTCTGGTTAATTAATTTTGCATTCTTAATAAATATAGGAAGGTTGCAAAAATTATTGGGTAATTTAATTTTGTCATCAAATGTGCCAAATTATATAGTCTTGCACATTATTTTATGTAATTATTATTTTCCGTACTACACATACTAAGCAAAAAGTTTATAAAATGCTAAATATAATTGAAAAAGAAATGTAATTTGTTCAATGGAAAAAAACAGGCTGCCCGGGAGGTTCTATTAATGGACAGGTATGAATTTTTTTAATAAATATGTTATCATCTTTTACGCGAGTTAGTATACGCTTTAGATGTACTGGGTACCCGGTTATATATTAATTACCCAAACTCGGTGAGAGGTACTCGGATTTTTGTTTGAATCTTCTGGTATCCACTGTGTTGGGTAATACTCATTAATGTTCGGCACAGACGGATTAAGTTTTACAATAAAATTAAAACTATTCATAAAAAAAGAAGTAAGTGCAATACGCTTTTATTTTTTAAGTTTGAAGACTTATCATTTTATTAAAGTATAACATACTACAGCTGCAAACAAAAATATTTTCTTGCAAATTAATTATTCGTTTCCTATTAATAGTTTAAAAAGTATTAAAGATTAATTTCTAAGTGAATAGAAGCAAATGTTAAAATTGAAACAATAATTTTAATAAATATTGATAATGGATATTTAAAAGTATCTTTTTTTTAATTTTAGAAACAAGAGAAACTTTTTAAGTTTTTCGCAACTCAACAAAAAAATTTATTTGTAAATATTAATTACAACCATTACTGGTTGTTTTACATTTGTATTAAAAGGAAGCATGGATAAATAAAATTTGTTATCTGCAACTTTTAACAATTTAAATTAAAACTTGTTTAAATAATCTTCAAGTATGTATCTAACTCGCTGGTTCAATAAATTCAATTTCAAACCAGCCTCGTTAAATTTCTTTTAATTACAGGTTAACCATGAGAGGTTTTCATTGCGTTTTTCTCAGTGTTACGCAAAGACGCAGAATTTCGCGAAAGTTATTTTGCCCCCTGTTCATTGCTTGAGGCAGGAGATACTTTATCTTTTGAGGGTTCAAAGCTTTAGGATACGGCGATGAAACATTTAGGGCAGCAAAACCATTATTTGAATCCTTAGTTCAACATTGGATAAAATTCCTCACCAAGTCTCGAAAAGTTTAGGAGATTGTAATAAGGCAGATCTCATCCAGAAAAGTAACACAAATTATGTTAATATTTATCGGAAGCGTGAAACGTGAAGTAAAATAAAGCGTTAAATATACGATAAAGTGTAAATAAAAGCTAGGCGTGATGTAAAATGTGGAAAAAAAGTAAAGTATAATATAATGTATAAAATAAAGTGTAAATTTTAGGGAAAAATTAAAAGTAAATTAAAAATTAAATTAGTAAATTAGTAAATTAGTAAATTAAATTAGTTAATGAAGTAAAGCAAAGCAAATGCAATCTGAAGTATATAAATAAATATTTTTTTCTACCTAAAGAGATTTAAATGTATTTGTTTAATCA
Source organism: Parasteatoda tepidariorum (assembly GCF_043381705.1). Lineage (NCBI taxonomy): Eukaryota > Metazoa > Arthropoda > Arachnida > Araneae > Theridiidae > Parasteatoda > Parasteatoda tepidariorum. The sequence continues at coordinate 13,944,463 of NC_092215.1, read as the reverse complement.
AAAGAGGGAAAAAATATTTGTTTATTTCAATCTAAGAAATTTTTCTTACCCCAAATCAGTAAAGGAAGAACTGAATGCCTCTTGATTCTTGGCCAGAACGATAAAAAAGGCGCTAAAATTTATTTCTTATAGTAAATGAAAATAAATCATTACTTCTTTTAACAATGCAAATATTCGAAAACTTCTTGAAAAGTATTATCTAAAAATCGGTAATTTTTCAATTAAAATGACTCAGCAATTTTCAATTAATATCTTAAGAGTGCTTCACATCTGTCGTTGTCCCCTACCTGTACTATCAATCAAATAAACTAAATAGATCGATGGTTATTATTAAATAAAAAAAGCTATTGTTAATATAGGCAAGCATAGCTCATTTACACAGTTTTCAATAACACTAGTTACAACTAATACATTATTAACGCTTACTGGTATCCATGGTCTGTCTACATTGAAAAATTAATAGAAAAGTACAAAATTCATAATTTTTTTTTTGGATAGAAAATTGTACATGGGTTAACTTACTGTCAATTTTAAATCTACTTGAATTATACAAAACGGGAAGCGACTGGACAAAACAGGAAGAAACAGGTGATACGTGTATTCTTTAAAATTATGTAAGGTTGTATGAATAAAGGATAAAACCTATAAACGGTTTTCTATTCCTGTATGCAGGCTCTGATTTTTAAATAAGTCACCCTAGGAAAGATGGACATGTGTATTCTCTAAAATTTTGTAAGGATTTATGAATGAAGGATAAAGTCTATAAACGGCTTTCTATCCAATTGTACAGACTGACTTTTAAATTAATTTCCCTATGAATGATTTTTTTATTTTTTTAGTCTGCTAATTCAATCAATCCGTTAAACTTTTTTATTATTATTTCAATTTTATTACATTTTTAATAATTTTTTCTCATAGATGGCAGCACTAATATTTTGCATAAAAATTTTTTTTCTTCTTCTTCGTTCAAATATATATACATTTTTTAATTTTATTTTATTCGATTCAAGCTATAAGCACAACTTCCAATATTTTACATCTTCGCGATTTTTGTTAACTGTTTTATTATTATACTTTTAAACCTAAACCGGGTTTTAATTCACGCCGGTAAGTTTGATTTCTTTTTACATTTTTCTTTTATTTCATGATTTTTTACAACATAAGGTTTTTTGCGATATCGACACATATAAAGAATAATTTTTATCTTAGGATAATTATTCTTTATTCAGAAATATCGCATTNNATTTATAGGATATATACTTTCTTTATAATGTCATTACATATTTCTATTAATATAAAAAGTTTCAGAGCTTTTTATTCACTTTACTTTTTTGGGATTTTATGAACTGAAAAATGACAGTTTTCGTGAGAATGACCCATATATATATATATATATATATATATGAAGCGCAATAAAGACGAAAGGAATAAAAGTAAAAGAGAGAAAAACGAAGAAAACTATTGTAACTGCTATTATAACTACAATTATAACTAATCATACTTATAACCTCTATTTGCGCTTCGGTTTTTATATTTTGTAATCTGGCCATCTAATTACGAAAATATTTTAACTCGTTCCTGAATGATTCAGGTACGTTTATTTGAATTCGCTACTCCCTTTATAAATTACGGTTTGTGTGTTGTTATGTATTTTTCTTACATTTTATTTCCTGTTTTTTGCTTGATATGTAATATTTTTTTAGTTAAAAATGTGAAAATTCAGCAACTTAAAATATAAGTATAAAAAAAGCAGTATGCATAGTTTGCTATTAAGGAAAATATTCAATCCGAAGTTAAAGACTTCAGTTTTGTTTTCTTTGTTTAAAGAAATAACACAGGGGCCGCTATTCTGACTTTCCAAACTTCAGTATTTTTTAATTGCTAAAATGCAATTAAAAATAAAATAAAGGAGAAAATTTCAAAGAATTATCACAAAATTAAACTTTAAAGTGTTATTACTGTGCATAAACTGCTAGTACATTGAACATGTCAGAAAATAAGGAACGAAATAAAAAAAAAAAGAGAAAATATATTTATTTGTAAGGTGAAAAAAGGTTATAAAACATTGTTTTAAAAAATAATAATAAATAAAACTATTCAACCAATAGATATAACAAAAAAAAAAGAAGTAATCTTGTGATCAGCACACACGATTATATCCGCAAAAACAGCACTTTTCAATACTTTATTAATACAGCAATGCAATAGTTGAGGAGCACCATAGAAAGGGGAAAATAGGGAGGAATAAACCGATTCGTAAACAAAATTTTATCAAGTAAACATCACAAAAATAAGGAAGAATATACAAATAGGGATAGGAATACACAAATAGGGATACGAAGAAAAATGCGAAATAATACACAAATAGGAACACATAAAGTAAGAAAGCAGAACGGATGTTATGTACTTGCAAACAACTTGTAAGAATTATTTCGAAATATTTTAATAACTAAGTTGCCAGATAACAAAATATGAAGATTTTACCGAATCGTAAATGGTAAAAGATTTATGAGTAAATAAAAGATAATTAAAAAATTTATATGTAAATATGCTCTCATTAATTTCATTGCACATATTTAATATACAATTTAAATACATTTGTTGAATATCCGTTGTATTTAATCATATTTTGGAAAAGTATGTTAATTTTTTTTTGAGCAAATAAATATTATTACGAATTCTTGGTAATTTTTTTATATGATTAAAAGTAGTATTTAGTTATTTTCTTTAGAAACATTAGAATTCCATTTAATTAGCTAATTTATATTACATTTAAAATCGTTTTTAATTGTATATGCGAACAATGGAGATATATTTTTTCCTTTTTAGTATTTAAATCAAAAAACTAATTAATATAATTAACATTATTACCATGAATACGAAGCAATATACCGCAGTGGACTGATCGTTAAGACACGGTTCCCAGCAGGTCACCGAAGTCAACCATCACTGGCTACGGTCAGTGTGCGGGTGGGTGACCACTTGGATCAGTCTGCGTAGGGACCGAGGGTGTGCGGTATTGGTCCTCGTTAAACTGTGCTACCGTAAAGTGCTCGACTTCGCGCGCTGGCCGTCGGGCTACCGAAGAGGGGGTGCCATCCCCTCAGCAGAGGATCGAAATTGTGATGGCATGTCTTCGGATCATCCTCCGGGATGTTTCCCAGACCGTCGCCAATAGCCCACTGTGCAACTCTAGTGCGACGTAAATTTTTAAACGCCAAATTCGGATAGGTATTACACTAGAGTTTTTACAGTAGACATAGGTAATATTAATGCGGCGGGCTATTGCATATCGTATAAATAATACTTAAAGGTCAGATTTGCGTGATTTCCTTCATAATCTCTCTCACAAAGAGCAGTGGAAAAATTGCATTAATTTTTTTTTATGTAGTTACTTATTTTTTTCATGAAGAGAAGAATTGCAGTAATAAAGAAACAAATAGTTTTGATTCAGAAATGTTTATCAAGCGTAAAAATATTTGCGATAAACTTGCATTAAATTATATTTACTCTTGTAGTTGTGTTGGTTGTTTTTGTTATTTTTTATAAGCAGTTATTTTATTTTAAAAATTTCATCAAATATTTGTTTGTATATCATCAAATATTTATAATATTTTTTTTCATCAAATATTTGTTATTTTATTCATCAAATATTTGTAATCAAAATGAAAAAGAAATTATCTAATAGAAATGCGATGTAAGTGATATTTTCAATAGACTGACATTAAAAAGGGTTTTAATTAATGTCTGTTAAAGTTTTTAAAATTCTATTGTTATGAAGCTTGGTAAATAACGTATCTTGTTTATGTAAACACAAAACATTATTTTCCATGTATTAACAATAAAATAAGTACATTTTTAAGATTCTTACATTCATAAGCATTAGCTACGTAAATATCGCTTTACACTTTTGGCTTGAAGAAAAAAAATTCATAATTATGGTTTGTTAAAATTTTAATTTATGCAATATCTAACTGCAATACAAGAAATTTTGCTTTATAGTGCGGGCAAGAAAAAGGTTTTTACCGTAGCAGTTGTGTACATCTTTGTAATTGACTACTTAAGGTTACTGTTCTATAAAAGTAGGGATACAAATAATTAATATGTACTGAATAGTAATGATTTAAAGTCTATTTAAAATAGAAAAATAAACGAAGAAAGATATTATGTGATTTTTGGTTTCTTTATTTAAAAATAATTTCTTTTAAATTGTCAGATATTTTTGTCTGAAACTCTTTTAAAGATTTAAAAAAAGGTTAAAAGAATTTTGAAGCGAAATGATTTATTTTAATAAATAGAAACATTTGAAGTAAAGTTGCATAAATCACCCAATTGAACAAACGTTTTTACTGCTTGTCAGAACCAATCGATAAGCATTTGTGAAAGTAATGATGACAGAATAATCATAATGAGCCGCATTATTGACCCACACCACGATATTTGACCAACATTCACAAAACATTGAGAGAAATAGCAATTTGTTCGTAACATAAGCGGTGCATTCAATCTAAAGTTTAGAAAATACTTTTATTGATTGGATTTTAACTTAATGATCCTTTTTTGCTCAACTTTGTCTAAATTCATTAGTGATGTGACATTGTCTGGCACAAAATGCCTTTCTTGAATGTATTGATATTTCACTAACATCTGCGACTCTCTCTCTTTGCTTCTCTATTCAATGCGATATTAATTGAAACTGCTAAGCATTAAATATTTCTTTTCTTTTTACTGCTATAAAGAGTTTTCAGATATTTGTGAAACTATTAAGTATTCTAATTTGTTTCAAAAATATTATGTCAAATAATATGATTTTAATGAACAGTTGAAAGTTGGAGATGGTTATAATTAAAAGAACGAGAGAGAGGGAAAGTGATTAAAAGTGTTTTTTTTTAAAACTTTGCGTTAATCTTATGTTTCTTCTTAGTGTTATACATTCAATTTTTTTATGAGATCCATTGAGTTTTAATAAAAATGTACTAGATGAAATTTGTTGATAATAAATATACAAACAATATATTAAGTTATATGCTGTAATTATTTAAAGTTGACAGCATTTCTCAAATTACTTTATATTTATTTGTTTAAAAATATTTTATTAAAATAATACTGAAATGAAAAGTTAAAACAAATTAAATGATAAACATTTGTAACAATGAAATAATGTCAATAAATGTATTTGAGAGAAAAAAACAATTTATGAGAGAAAAGCCCAGTGTCCGTAGTTTTTTTTATTTTTTTATCCGTTGTTGAACAGCGACCCAATTTTTGGGTTTATGACTGCTAATGTTCAACTCCTTAGCCTTCTAATTTTGAACCAATCCAGAAGACAAGGATACTCCTACATCAGTACCCCCACAGGTATTGATTTGTTATGGGAACACGGAGGACTGTGCGACTCAACAGATTTGACGTGCATCAGCCACCATTTACTACTTCGCCGGCTGGGATCGAACCCACGAACTCATGGACATGGGCCCTGTGATCAACCAACCAGGCCATCCCGGCCTCTGTGTCCGTAGTTTCAACAAATCAGCAAAACTAAGAATTTTGACGATTTATTTTTAAAGTTATTATATAAGGATTTCTAATTCAATTCAGAGGGGTACGTCATTTTCTATTGTCATTACTTCATCACACTACGGATACAAAGATCACGAGCTTGATGCAAGCCGGTTCAAAATAACGTCTCTCAGGTAATTCGAATCATGCAATTTAAATCTCTTATTCAAATTGCTTCAAATCATATGACTCATACCACTGATTCAAATAATGTGATTCGATTCACTGAATCAAATCAATTGATTCAAATCACTGTTCGAAACAAGTGAGTCAGATCAGTCATTCAAATCAAGTCATTTAGATCAGTGATTCAAATGAAATGATTGACACCATTTTCCGAATTAAGTGATTTATATCAGTTAGTTGTTCGAATCAAGTGATTCAGATGAACTGTTCGAATAAAGCGGTTCATAGCAGGGATTTGGAATTATTCATTCAATTGAATCATTTGATTTGAATAAAATTACTCGGATCAAATGATTCAAAATACTATTAAATTTAGATTCTAATTATAGTTCACTTACCTAGTACTCTATTTCCCTCTACCAGACTGCGAGAGACTGCGACTCTTCCAAGTAAATCACATAACTACCACTTATTTCTCATATTTATAATCTATCTGTTGCTAGATACTATACGTACATTAAATTATGGAAATTTTTAAAAAACTACACGGTACAAATGTACAACTGTTTTTTTATTTTTTAAAATTTTTTTTAGTTGTGAATTCAACAAATTATTTGAATGAAAAATCATAATTAGATAATAATTAATGAGTAAGAATCTTTAAGGTTTTACAAGAAATTCGTCACAGCATTACTGTAAAACAAAAGTGACTGAAATTTAAAAAAACCGTAATTCATTTTAACTTAAATTAATTAAAATCTACTGATTTGTATTTTTTTTTTAATTTCTTTTTTAATGGCGGGCACTTGGAGCTATTGTCCATTGGCCACAGAAAGTGCCAGAACTGCTAATTCTCTTTTCGTTACCCAGTGGGCACCTGTGGCGAAGCCACGGCGGTGGAACAGCGTCGCCCACGTCACACTACCACAACCCGTTTATAGGGCGGGTCACATTCACACACAAAGGAGAAAGGACATAGAACACAGATAGAGGGAAAGAAACATCCATGCCTTGCCCGGGATTTGAACCCAGAACCTTTCTGATGCAAGGACAGTTCCCTGCCCCCTACACAGACTGGTCGGCTGATTTGTATTATTATTTAGCAGTAATATGTAGTTATGATGCGCATGTTATTACAATAACTCAGTTTGTAGGATGGAAATTAAAAATGATAATATTTGAATGAAGAATCATAATTCCACAATAATTAATGAACAAGAATCTTTAAGGTTTTGCAAGAAATTCGCCACAACATTACTGTAAAGCAAAAGTGACTGAAATTTAAAAAAAACAGAATTCACTTTAACTAAAATTAAAATCTACTGATTTGTATTATTATTTAACTGTAATATGTAGTTATGATGCGCATGTTATTGAAATAACTCAATTTGTTGGGAATTAAAAATGATAATTAAAACTTATTTAATAATATTAATTAAAATATTATTTTTTAAATCAAAATTAAATTTACAAATTACTTTTATTTCTTATTTTAGTCATTGTTGAATGCATTCAAAATGTTAATTTTTTCCCTTCTTTCACTGTTCACTCCGAAGTAATCAACTTGAAATATGCTACCCCTAATTCGGGAAATATGCGTATGTATTGTGTACATCAAAACGGAAGCTGACAAACTGAGGCCCCCTTTAAGATCAACCCTCCTGATCATAAGTACTTCAAAGGCATCTGTCTTTTGTATAATCCCAGCTTCATTTTAAATGTAAAGGACTCGTAAAGCTATCTAATACCTTACTAGACATGTGACGATTGGTATTTTGCATAACATTTACATTTGTATTCATATTTGTAGTCACTATTTACTATGCCATGGCTTCACCATTTTCGGTAAACGCTTCTATTTGCAGCGACACGCAAGATATTCTTTTAAAAGTACAGTATTTTTGATTTCGTTTCTTTTATAGTTTTGCAGAACATTCTTGCATAGTAAAATAAAAACCACTTATTCAAATTAACTCTTTTTCAATAGAATACCTCAAAACAATTCAACATATTTTAAAATTTGAAGTAAATTAAATATTTAATTAAATTTCTCCATACAGTACTCATTTTTAAACTTAAATTTATTTTTCCAATTTTTCATTTAGCAGAGGCAATTTGGTCAAAGAACAACATACTTCAATGCTTTTTTATGTTCGTTATATTTTACGATATAGTAAGGTATTATCCAAGTAGATGCTCGTTAATTTCATTTAAAAATTATCCACAAGTTAAATTTTTGAAATTTCAAATATCACATAGGAAGCTTGCAGAACATATTAATTTCTTACAATCATTTTTTTAATAAAGCGCTAATGGCAAAAAATACGAACAGCTGAGGATTTCTTACAAGTTATTTAATAGAGACTCGATATGAATCTTAAATTAATTATATATATATATACATATATATATAGATATATGGCAGTGAGACANTGTATATATATGTATATATATGTATATATATGTATATATAATCTATTTATGCTACAAATAAAATGTAGTGAAGCTCTTTGACGACGAAACTGTACTGACAAATATTTCTTGAATGAGGTAGTTTTTGCATTAAACCAAAGAAACATAGACAGATGAGCGCAAATTAAATTTTAAACAATATTTTTAAAAATAAAGGTATTATTCAAGTATTATCCCGTCAATGACATTACATATGCATTTATTATTTCTTAAAAACTAGTTCAGGCATAATAATCAAGATCAAAAATAAGAAATTATTATAAATATTAATAGTTATCATTTACATAATTGAATTCTTACAGGTATACTACGGTTTTAATTAAAATACGACGTGAATGCTGTTCAATATGTTTCGTAATCAATAGTTTTGTAATAGAGTGAATTAAAAAAGAAAAAAATGCAATGGGCCAATAATAATAGCAATATAAATATAATGGCCTTATATGCCTATTTTAAAGTAATTGAATATTGAAATAATGAGGGGAAATTGTTAAATTATGATTAGGCACACTATGGATACGTAACCCCTCTCTCTTAGTTTGCCTTAGCTGCTATCTTCAATTTTCTGAGAAAGCAAGTTAAAATAATGCCATTTTGGCAAGTGTGGTCTTGTTACTTATGTATTTTTTTACACTGAATCAAATGCCATCAAACCCTAGTCAACAGTTATAACAGTTAAGAAGATATTAGATATTATGCAACAAAAAAAACACCAATTATAACTGATACATTTACTGGTTTAAAATACATATTTAAACAAATTATGTATTTTCCCCATATAATTTAAATCGATCAATTCTCATGAGTAGTAGTTTAAAAGTTATATAGGTTTTTATTCATAAAAAAGTAATTTTTTACTCACGTACTTGTCTTATATTGCTATTAAGACAAATAGGTTTTTTTATTACTTCTAAATTAGAGTTAGTTTATTGACTTGTATATTATTGATTTTATTCGTTACAATTAAAAAAATACACCTGAAAAATCTCTAGAAATGCCTTTTAAAAATCTCTACGTAATTCAAATCAAGTGGGATAGATATTCATATTGGATGAAAACTTCTATAAAAGAGAATTTCACTATTCATGATGTTGAGATACACTAAATTATTTTACAGCTTAATTGAAATTTTAGTTTTCCTAATTTTAATATAAGATATTATCATATTATATTAAAACTGTAACTGGTGAGGATTTTCTGAAAAATCATCAAAATCTAATACTTTGTGCAATTAAATTATTTTAAAAACTATCTGGAAATATAACATGATATTGAGCATAAATATCGAAATAAAGAGTAATTATTTCATAGCTATACTATATTTACAGAATTATTGAAATTTTTGTCAGACATAGGTAAGACATAGGTAAGTATTTAACAAGATAGTTAACAACAATATTTTAGTTACTGCTTAAAATAATATGATTGAATTTAATAACACTATTCTAGAAATATTAGATTAATGAATATTGCAGATCTGCATAAAATCAGTTACCTTGAAAAATCTTGGATAAAATATAAATGTCACAACAGTATATTCCATTATATATATATATATATATATCTCTACACACACATTGAAGAAAACAAATCCAACACCTAGGAAAAATTATTGTAAAATAATGAAATTTCGGCAATGGGTTTGTCTAAATAACATATTTATTTGATTAAATTTACACAAGTTAAGATCACAAGTTAATGTAATTAAGAGAAAAACCATTTCACATGTGAAATAACATTAATAACCGGCGTAAGCACCAGAATTTTGATTGCAAGTATGTAAACGGGCATGCAATGTGTCATTTTGTGGGATGAAGTTCCTTGCCTATTGCACTTGGTGAATCAATACGTGGATAGTTAAGTCCTGTGTGTCTAGGCCGGAGATGGTTGATAGCAGGCACTCACCTGGCCTCCTGACCAATATATGGCTGCAGCTGGCATTAAGACAAAACCGACTTTCATCCGAAAGTACAATGGATTTCCACTCTGTCAGCCAGTGAGCTCTAACTAGACACCACTCACGTCGTAAACGGCAACTGTCTGGAATGAGTGGAATGCAAGGTACTGGGCGTCTAACTCGCAGCTGTACTTAGCCGATTTGTAACAGTTCATTTTGTCACTGTAGTGCCAACTACAACTTGAATTTCTGATGCAGGCCTGGTATAGTGCACCACTGCCATATGTCTTAGGTGGCAGTCTTCCCTCTGAGTAGTGCCGCAGGACTGCCCAGTACCTGGTTTTCTTGAAGCAATACCTTCCCTTGCTGTCAACAATCATGTGGACACATTTCTCCCCAGTCTTTCTGAAATATCGAGGAAAGAAAATCCACCTTATAAATCCCCATCCTAGCTTTTTTTTTTGCTACAAAATATTTTTTTAATCAAATAAGAATCAAAAATGTGGGTGGTAACACCAGATTATGTTAAACATTATCACACCACTACCATGTTAGATTTGTGATGCATTAGGTAGATTTCAGTTGGATTAAACAGTTTCTATAAGCATCTGTAATTCAGTTTTAACTTAATAACAAAGCTTTAACTTTCTTCTGTAGTTTGATTCGGCACTTAATAAGTGTTGTAGATGTAAATTTAATTAATTTTCCTTCGAGTTAAATTTTAAGCAAACTAATTCTAGGTTTTTAAGGAATCTGAAAACTGCGTACTGCTTTAAATTGAAGCTAAAAAGGGGTATGTAACACTTTTACTAAAATAAGTTTTTTAAATAAGTTTTACTAAAATAAGTTACATTGACCTCTTCAATTGTTTTTTTTTTTTTTTTTTTTT
>NC_092215.1:13914830-13932246 GCF_043381705.1 Parasteatoda tepidariorum | reverse complement strand
TATATTTATAATATATATATATCTATATTTATAATAGATATATATATAAATATTTATAATATTTATATATATATATAATTAATACTTGTCACCATTTTCTAACGTATCTTCACTTTTATTTTAACGAAAAAGGGAATTAGATAATTTTTCATAAATGTCAAAATATTCTGACATTTTAAAGCTTCTCTAAAATATTAAAACTCATTCGTCGAAATTCTCAAAACTCATTTCGAAACAACGAATTAAAGATATAAAAGACACACCTTCTGGGAAAAAATAATGTGGATTTATTCATGAGTCTTGATTTACTTCTTTTACATTTATGACAATGATTCAAGAAGGAGTTGGTACAAAAAAGTATGAATTCAATTCTTGAAAATTTTAAATATAATCTAGATATAAGATATTAAGTTATTTCTTCGAAAGAATGGAATGCGAGATAAAATCTACTGTCCTTATCTATTTGTTTTTGTCACATATATGTTTAAATATGATAAACGTAAGGAGTTGAAATTCTCTTCCTGAAATAAAAATTAGGTTTGAATTTATAAGTCGAATAGATATGTTAAAGAAACATAAAATGTTTCACAACCCGATTAACTCTTTTGAATGAATTTGTTTAGTTACTGATGCAAATAGTATTTGCAAATGTATAGTGCACCATATAGTGCATAGTATTTGCAAATAGTAAATGTATAGTGCACCAAAAAAATTATATATGGACCACCCTGAATGGCTTTTAATCTAATGATTGGTACAAGGTCTGGAACTCATTCTAATTATTTCGAAGGGATAACTTTAAACATGCAGAAATTAGTGCAGAAAATATTTTAAGTTACGAAACTAGACACAAAAACGTACTTTCTCTGTTAAACTGTTCTCTGTTCTCCTTTGTTTTATCTGCCTGTCTTTCCTTTTCTTCGACGGATTCGGATTTTTGACTAGCAAAAGGTGGTAGCCGTAGTTTTGAGAATATTGTCCCCATAGTTTGGTCTGGAAATGATCCAAAGTATGGATCTTTTAATGTTAACTTCCCTCTTTGCGTATTTCACCATATCTCGAGAAATTTTAACGAGAATTGAAAAATATTACACACAATTATAGAATTCGTTTATTCAAAGATAATTTCATTTTTTTATAAAATAATAAACTTTATTATTTTTTAATTTTATAAAATAATAGTCGAAAAATTTGCGTGTTTTAAGATATAAAATGCTTCATCAGTTTAAAGAATGTAATTTTTATATATAAAAAAAATACAAAACATGAGCAAAATCGGTCAAATAGCTCCTGAGAAATTGAATTTAAAAAAAAGTCAGATATTCAAAATTTGATTACTCAGGAGCTATTCGATCGATTTTGCTCATATTTTGTATTTCTTTTTACATAAAATTACTTTTTTAAGAAACATGCAAAAAATTGCATACCTTGCAATTTTTTGACCATTCTTAAATAAAATAATAAATATTTACTAAACGTTATATTTCGCATGGAAGTAACTTGTAACTTTGGATAAACAAATTTTATAATTGTGAGTAAAAATATCGCAATTTGTTTAAAAAGTTCTGGAGAAATTGCGAAATACGCAAAAAGTAGAATTAACATTAAGGGGTCCAAATTTTGGAGCACTCTCTTGACCAAACTATGGGGACCGTATTTCCCAGATTGCGGCAACCCCAAATTTTTCGGGGGTCAGAAATTCAAATTCGTCGAAGAAAAGAGTATGTTTATTCAGAGAATGTACGTTTTTTGTGTCTGACTTAGTAATTTAAAATATAGTTTACAGTATTAAATTAGCATATTTGAGGTCACCCCTTGGAACTTGTAAGATTGAGTAATAGACGTAAAGATGTATTAAATCAAAAGTTATTCTGTGTGGTCGGTTTTTTATGTGCATTGTGCGTTCATAGTCTTAGTCTATTTATTCATAATTTAGTTTAAATTTTCTCCAAATTCTTATCAGTTCAGATTTTGATAAAATATGTGCCTTTCGTTATTAGGATAAAATATTTATCTAAAAATGCAAGTACCTATGAAAAGGAAAGAAATGTTTCAAATTTCATAAGATTTTTGTCAAGAAGTTTTTTGAAACAGCATATATATATATATATATATATATATATTTTTAAAAAAACAAATATTTAAAAAGTATAATTTAAACAGTAAAAACAAGTGTTTTACCACAAAAGACAAATTGGAAATTTTAAGTACAATTTTGTTAATACTGAACAATTCCTAATATAGTTTAATATCAGAGTACAATGAAATATTTTACAGCATTGTTGAATTGAAACATTTACCGATAAGAATACCAATAGTTAACCCATAGTTAAAATTTGTAAACCAGTTTAAGAATTCCTTAGATAAATAATTTTGATATAAATAATTTGAATATAAATTTCATAAGATGAAAACACAACTTTTTTTGTACAAAAGTAAATTTAGTGAACGATCCCTCAGTTCACCATTTAAAAATTCTATAAAATTATTGAATTGTTGATTGGAATTAATAATTTTTAAAATCACATGAAAAAAGTAAATCAATAATTGTGAAACTACAGCACTCCATCATAGATGATATTTTACTAAACTAGCTGAAATTAATAAAGCATGTAATACTTGAATTAATCATTATAAAAATTTAAGATTGTTAATAGAGTTTTCCCTTTATAAAATGACTGAATTCCATGAAAGGCTGAAACAATGAAAGAACAGGCATAGAACCTGCTTGAAATGATAAATGCCTGTACCATGCTTTTAATCAGCTATAGGTTTTTAAATTGAAATTATTGGATTTTGTGATTTTCACAAGCATTATTAATTTAAATAAAAGGATGTTAGATCAAAAATCCAAATCTTGCTGTTTATCAAATCCATTTCTAAAAACTCCGCATTTGTATTATCCGCATTGTACGCGATATTTAGAACTCAAACAAAAATCAGAAATACCAGGACAGAAAGCAGAAAATCAGGACTAATAACGACAAACTATTTTTGTCAGGAAACTTAAGACAACTACATTCCCTGATAACATAATATTATTTCTTTAGCAAATAACGACAAAATATTTTTGCCAGAAAAATTAAGATAACTACATTCCCTGATAACATAGTATTATTTGTTTTAGCTCGTTATTGTTTTAATAGTTTATTACTTTTATTTTATTATTATTAGTTCAGTAAATATTAGTTCCTTGTCATTTTTAGTTCAGTTTTGATATACGTTCATGTAGTAACCTTCTAATTTTTTTTATTTTGTTTTAAGTGAGGTTCATCACACTGATGAAAGAGTTGTGCACTCAACGTATTGAAACTGTTTTGACGAACTATTCACATTCAGTGAGTATCAATTGAAATTTCCTCTACAATTATTTTAGATTAATCCATGCAATATTTCCACGCATTTTCCTGCATCGATATCCAGAATCAATAAGATGTCATAAAATGTAATAAAAGACAACGAATAATTTAACGGGACTGAGTCAAGTTCTTTAAAAGGATAATTAGCGTCTGTAAACGAACGCTTATAACTAATCCATGGCCTCGAGCATAAATCGACTATTGATTGCAATCGATTGGCTTGGGTAATAAAGGATACACAGAGGCTTAAACGGAGATTTCCGAGAAGTTAGATTTTGGGTCACTTTACTGCTTGAGTTGGCCCTGACACAATTAACGACTGATTGAAATGCGTTCAAACACGTTTGATAGCCCAGATTTACAGCAATTTCAAACATGTTTGTTTAGGTAACTACTTTAAACTATCTTATTTTGAGATACAGGGAGTTGAGAATAATTATGTAGTTTGATATTTGTAAATGCGGATCAGACTGTGCTCCATACTTATGAATTCCGAATGATGATTATTTCAAGTTGTTTTGGAATAAAAATTAATGAATAAAACTTAAATAATAAATAAAACTAAAATGGAACATTAATAAATAAGGTGCTGTGTAGGAATTTTTTATAGTAAAAAATATCAATAATGTAGGATCCCACACTGTTAGAAATTCCTCGAAAAAAATGCTGAAATAACAATTTTAATGAATTGTTATTTTACCATATTAAATTGAAACAGTGAAATAACTATATATTTGATGGTATTCAAAATGTTAACTGTGACAAAAACTGTTTATTAACTGCCTTAACCTAGCTTGTTAACGATCAGAATTTTATCAGCGCCATATAATGAGGCGACTTAGTTCCCTGCAGCTTGGTACGCATTTCACTCGAGTGATCTAATCTGTCGGTCTCATGATCGACAGAACGGGGGTTCAAGTCCAAGCGTTGACACTGCAACACATAAAGAGTTTTCAATGCCCCGCTCTCTCAATTTCTGATCCTGAACTATTAGACCACGATATGCTCATCCACGCATAGATGGCGACACCGTAAAGCTGCTTAAAATAAAAAAAGTCTAATATTTCCCATATCTTACTATAGATGAAACAACCAGATAAAGTTTTAAAAAACAAATTCCACGGTTCATTTGAAAAAACACAACTCAACCACAACCTAAATCCAAGTTTCGTTATCTTATGAAAAGCTTAGCTCCAATGTCCAGTTAAATTTCTTTTTTTGCAGTTTTAAATCGATGATAATTGTAAATATTTAAAAAACTAGTTCTAAGCGGTTTCAAAACCGCAGAAGTAAAAATGTTCTTTCCAGTAAACTTTACGGTTAATTGGATGGGCAGAGTGTTGCCAGATATTTTACACTGATTTTAGAATGAAAGTTTTACCAGTGCAGTAATAATAGCATGTAGTCTTTTTAAATAAAATATAATGCATTAAATTTACTAGAGCTAATCAGAAAGTTTGTATGTGGCCCTCCTATCATTGAAAGAAACATGAGGTATTTTGTTGATATATTTTAAATAATTACTACTTTATGTATTCTTAAGGAAATTTATTTCAGATTTTCGACTATAAGTGACTTAGATTTACTATTTGGTAAAATAAAAAAAAAGAATACTTTTTGCTTCTATGAAATTTCTGTATGATAGCACATGAAATATGATAGCACAGTACACTCATCATTCTGTATGATAGCACAGTACACTTGAATTAAAATTCAGTTGGAACACGCAAATAAATTTATTTCTTTGGCACTTCGGATTCATAGGTAAAAACTGTAAGCATTAAAATTAAATTAAATTGAATAGGCAACAAAGTATTATTATCGGTAAACCAGCAGCAGCTTATGCTTTATTATAATCTGATCTTTTTGTCAATATACTTTTAGATAATGCAGCTAATTTTCCTTCTAACTACTTTGATGTTTCGAAGGAAAAACAAACTTCAAAGTAATAAGTCGCTTAAATTAAAATACAATCGCTATGATTCTAATGTAAACTTTAAAAGCTTTTATCATAGCATTAAATGATTGGCTAATAACATTGAGCTTCAGAAATAAGTAGCGTCATTTTTAAGTCAAAAGAAGCCAGAGTGTAAAGTATCATGATATTTGTTTAAAACTGTCTTTGTGAAACAAATTTGTTGCAAATACAAGAAAACGAAACCCGAAAATGTGCTTTTAGTTATTTAGTGAGACTAAATTTCCTTTTAAGTTAGACTTAAATTTCTTTTTAAATACTCATGTTTGTTCAGAGATTTTTGTCAAATTTTTAGTAAATAGTTCAAAGTCTTAGCTATGATTTACTTTAAAAAATAATGTAAAAATAGATCGAATAGGTTTCATTATATAATATCTGAGCAGGTTTGTTTATTTAAAACATTGCCATACAATAATTCCATCTACTATATTTGATTTAAACGTCATTATTTTCAAGAACGTTCATATTATTTTACAAAATGATTAGAAAAACAATTATAAATCCAAGAAGAACAAAAAAAAATTAAATGTACTGTTTCTTATAAGTCATAATTTTAAATTGTAAAATTTTGCAGATATCTGGTTTAATGAAAAATATTCAAATCTTAGATTTTTTTCTTTATCTACATTTTCTTTAAATGTTTTCAAAATTCCCATTTTCGTTTCTTGTGGAAACTTCTTTATTATCTTGTAAGCGAAAAAGAATCTACTACTTTTAAAGTGACTTTATAAAAGTTCAAACTTGCGTTACATTTTGGAGTGAACTTTCTCGTGGTTCGATGGTGATATCCAACAAGATTACGTTTTCTAGATCCTGATGTAGTGAGATACGTTCTAGGAAGGAAAAAAAAAAGAGATAGATTGGTCGGTTCCCGAGCGTCTGTATAGATCGAATTCCCAGCCTGGCGACATTTATTATTAATTTCTTCATCTTTTCTGTTGAGGAGGTAGCACTGATAGGATTTACTATACAACCTAAGATCACCAATGGGTAAGAATTCTCTATTGGTAAATATTATTTGCTAACCTTTGTAACTGAAATTGAATTTTGTTGCTTCAGAAAATAGGATTGTATTTAAAAACCCAAAAAGTTTACAATATATAAATCAAAATAAATATGTCTGTCAATATTTGGTTCCAGAAGAAAGTTTCATTTAATACGCGTAGTGTTCGCATTATCTGCAGATAACTTTTCGTTTATTGTTGTTGTAAATCAATAAGGATGTGTGATAACATCAATAAATTACAGATATACAGTGGTCACGGGAGGATATATCATAGAAAGGAGATTGCCATTAAATCCCATCGGGTTTTTCTTTTGTAATATCTTTCTGTTCAAAGAAAACATTTATTTTTATTATAAAAGTCTTCTAATGAACAACAGGTTAGATGAGAAGGGGTAAATTTTAAAATAAATTCAGATTAATATTTAAATAACATTTTACATTTTGAAGTTCCAATGAAAAAATATCCATTTTATTAAAATGCTGACANATTTCGTCGATAAATGTACGGTTGCAAAGATTATTATTTTATTGCTTCAAATTTGAATGTTATATGCATTTTTAACAGCAAATATTGTTGTTATTAAATGATTGTTATTAAGTGATAGAATTCACTGAAAGCATATAAATATGTAATAAATAAAATAATTTCGTGATAAGAATGATAAACGAGGTTTACCTATTGTCAATACATTGGTCATTTTCATTTACACCTGAAAAAACAGTCAAAAAGCATAATTTTTGTAACTGGGCGGCACATTTTGAAAAGAGCTGAAAAACATGTTTTTTTTTAAATTCTATTTTTTAAGTTAAACTATTCTTTTTTTGGTTCATTCTTTTTGCATTATTTAATTAGATGATAAAACGAAAAAAACATACAAAAATATTGATTATTACTCATTATTATACAGAAATATAAGCAATACTACTTAAGTGAGCGGGGCTACCCGACTCTCCCCTATATNTGTTTTTGTAGAATAATTTAGAAAATTTCCCGCATTTTTTTCCAGTTTAGAACATCATTCTACTCCCGATGGCGCATAGTTTAAATAAAATAATAAGAAATACATATTAGAAGAAAAGAAATTTTTGTACTATTTCATAAATTAAATAAATCTGTTTAGAGAATTAAATTTTCATAAATCAAATAAATCAGTTCGAAATTAGTTTAATGAATTCCAAAATAAGTAAAAAGTAATATAATCCTAAAAACCCAGTCATCAGACTAAAAATAATTTTAATTGTTTCAAAATTTTATGGAAGTTTATGAGAACTACATTATAGTCGACTAAAACAGCGTATTAATGGTTTTTATTTTTAAAAAGACTGCTTACTAATTGTTTATGCAATACTTATTTTTGAAAGATAATACCGTAGATTAAGTAAACAAAATCTAGTCATCGACTCAGTAACTGAACTAGCAACTGTGTCGGAAAAATTTAATCTAAATAACGTGGCCGAAATAATTCAAACATAATTTTTTTGCAGAGAAAATAAATTTAAATTAAAAAGAATGACCACTTCTGCATTACTCCTGTTTTTTCGTTTTGCGGAATTTGTGTTCACATGCTGTAGCTGGTATTTCTGAAATTTTGAAAGAATTGGAAGCAACTTCTGCAGAACTTTTAAATCCACGGTTTCCGAATAATTTTGTAAGCTTTCCGTCCATTGTTTTAGTTTTTAGAACGTCGTTTGAAATGCAAAATTATTTCCTTAGAGAACAAACTTTTAATTTCTGAAATTTCAGAAAGTTTTAAATTTGATTTGCTGACAAAGTATTAAGTTTATCCGGAGTTTATTTCATTTTTTATTTTTTTCATAATTTAATTTAAAAAAAAATAAAATAAAAGAAATAAATAATATTTTGTATTATTAATTTTACTGGTACAAAATTCTTCTTCTTTCAGTTATTAAATTTCAAAATAATGAAGTTTCACTGAACTAATTTTAAGTACTTTGTAATAGTGGGGTAAATATTTCAAAATGTATTGCAATATTAGACACATATAGTGCAATATTTGAATAAAAAATGTTTCAGCTCAAGCTTTTGAAATAAATTTTAGGATTTATCCATAATGTTGCAGATCAAAACAGAGATTTCTGCCATTTGTGTAACCTGCAAAGCTAGCTTTATACTTTTAGATGTGTATATATCTCTATTTTTTATAGCTTATACACATTTGTCTAAGGATATCTGAGTTTTCACCATAATATTTCATAAAAACAAATATATAATATATTTTTTGCATTCATAAAAGCAAGAAATGTAATTTCTGGCAATTAGCATGTTTTTAAATACTAAACGCATCCAGTATTGCTTGTACAAACAATTTTCAAGTTGCATTATAATATTATAATTATAAAATAACACAGCAGCAAATCAGCATTTCACTTATTATTAACAATTATCTGAAACTGTTTCGTAATGAGAGCAACATACAAGTAAAAAAAATTATATTTTAATGGATTGAAAAATAAAAAAAAGAAATTATTTAGTATTTATATCTAGATTTCGTTTTCACTGTGAAAAAACTCTTATGACATTGTAATGGGCAAAGTTAATTAATCTTCGGACATGCAAACTGATTTTTTGACTTAAAACTTATATCCTTGGTTTCTAAATATTAATTTGTTTTACAGTTTCCCGATCTTATCATAATTGTCTGAAACGATTTTAGAAATAAAGCTTTGGAAATCCGTTCCATAATTTGAGAAACAGATTAAATTACTTAATCACATCACCAGTACGTTTAAACATATCACTAGACATGTTGATGGATTCTTTCATCTTTTAACTAATTAAAAATTATTAATAAAACTTGATATGATTCCCGTACTATTTAAAGCTGTGACGTAACACAAACCTCATTGCAATTAGCCTAAGAAAATGCAGACTGATTGAGCAATTCTTCCTATGATTTGAGCTTAAAAGTTTTAGGCTGATTGCAATAAGCCTAATAATATATGGCTGACCTGAAAATACTGAAGACATTTCCAATTAGTTTAGAATGTTACAATATATTACAACCTAATGCGTATATATATATAATCTGATAAATAACATTAAAAAAGGAATAATCAACCAAGCACCATAACAGAAAATCTTTAATGATCCAAACATCACCTAAACACTTCCCCAAACAAAAAATATCAGCAAACGAAAAAGCAGGGAAAGACAAAAAAGGAAATGGAAGCAATGAGCAACATGGCAGTGTCTTCTGGGGGGAGTATTACCATGTTGTCAATGCGGGAGAATTTTCTGTGGTTGGCTGAAAAATATAAAAAAACCATACCACCGACTGCTTTCAGAATGTAAAGTGATAAGCAAAAAACAATACACTAGCAGCTCCTTGCATTTATGTAGCTTGGCGCTGTTCTGATTTAGAACTGAATATACTTTATTTTCTTTTACTTCCGAAATTTTAATCATGCTGCATTATGTATTTTAAATTGTATTATATATATATATATATATATATATGGGTCATTCTCACGAAAACTGTCATTTTTCAGTTCATAAAATCCCAAAAAAGTAAAGTGAATAAAAAGCTCTGAAACTTTTTATATTAATAGAAATATGTAATGGCATTATAAAGAAAGTATATATCCTATAAATTATACTTAATATTTAAATTAATTAATTTTTTAAATAATTAATTTATAGTAATTAATTTATAATAATTAATAATTAATTAATTAATTTAATAAATAANTATATATATATATATATATATAAATATAAATAGATAGATAGATTTATACCAGTCCTACTAATAACATAATAAAAACATAATAGTCCTAATTAAGGAAAAACAAAAATATTAACGATTCAAGTGATATGTATTTGAAATAATACACCTTCATGTATTTGTTTGAGGTATAAATCAATTTCATTCAACTCTATATAAACTAATCCAACCCTTTTGTAATAAATATAAACGGCATATCTTTATGAAGAGTGTCTTGAAAATTGCTAAAATCTGAATCTATTGAAATAGGGAGTATAACAATGAGCTACAGTTGAGAGTCAGAGATGTCCTGACTTATTCCACTGCGGAAAGAAAAGAAGGGGGTGTTGTGGGTGAGTTTCTGTTACGCAATAGCTGTCGATGGTGCTTTCAACTGCCGGGAGGGGGAAATCCCTCTTCACTATAACATGCAGAAAAGCAGTGGCGTGTTATCAGATAAACCGCTAACAGCAATCAATATATCATTCCTTGCGTTTCGGGAAGACGCACCTCAAATATTCATGCTATGTACATTGGGAGATACCTCAAGAAACATGTAGAGTAGTTTTGCCGCATTCTTACAACAGAGATGAGGAAAATAATTTTCTTTGACTTATATTCTATCCAAAGCTTTATTATAACCGTCCACAAAGATTATCTGGATGAATAAAAAAATAGAAGCAAGGAACGTTTTTCTAGAAATTTTCCGTTTTTTCTAAAAAAAAAAAAGGAATTTTGTTTTCGAATATTTGGGAAACGAATGCTTTTAATAAAATTGAAAGAAAAAAAAAACATTATTCTTAAGTTTTAAAATTCAAATACAGTTTGAGAAAACGAGTCTTTTTATTTTTAATCTAGATAGCTTCTTCTCTCCATGTTATTTTTGGAAAACTGGAAGAAATTAATTATTGCAATTGAATTTGCAAGAAATTAAAAATAAAGAAATTTTTGAGAAATTCCTAGAATAAGATTAGGTTTGCTGCAACAATTATTTTTGACTTTTAATCCTGAATGATATAAAACATTGAGAAAACGAGTCTTTTTTTAATTTTTGATCTAGATAGCTTTGCCCAAAGTTATTTTTGGAGAACTAGCAGAAATCAACTATTGAAATTGAATTTACAAGAAATTAAAAATAAAGACATTTTTGAGAAATTCCTTTAGAATAAGATTAGGTTTGCTGCAACAATTATTTTTGGCTTTAAATCCTGAAAGATATAAAACATTTTTAAATACCTAATGAAAAGTGAATACAATAGAAAATAAATTATTTTTTATTTAAATTAAAGTATGTATAAACTAGTAATTCTATGTAAATTATTTAGTAGTTTACACAGTATTTGCTAGTATTTAATGTTTTTTGTTTGATTAAAACTTAACGATAAATATCAAAATTATTTTGCAGTACTTTATATTTTAATAATTGTAATCCTTCTCTCATTGAAAATCTTTTCTGGAAACCGAAATACAATTTAATTAAAAAAAAAGAAAAAGTTTGTATATTAATTATTCGAATCTACTTAATAGACATCTTCTAAGTATAGAGAAATATTTGCAATAACCTTATTAATAGATTATCTGGGATACGTCATTTGTTGAAATCTGAAGTTTGCTTTATAATTTTGGGCGGTGAACAGTTTAGAAAAAAAACTACATTTAGTATAGTTATGTGAACCATTAAAAGCAAGCAGTTTTGTGCCTTTTATTGGAAACATGCAACAATGTATTAGATATGAAATCGTATTTTAAAGGTCACCATCAGTTATTTACAATGCTATCAATTTGGTTATTAATATTGCTTTTGTTATTATCGTCATTTTACAAAGGAAAAGAAAACTATACTTATCTTTAGGAACTAGAAATATATTGAAATAATGTAATGAGTATCGATGATTACACCATCAAATGTTTGTGAAAAAGAAAAATCTAAACTTTCAAAAAAGTAGATAACATTACAACTGTATTAAATATTTAGTTCGTTAGAATTCTTTTTCAGATGATTTATAATCATGTTTGGGTGATTTATAATTATATTATATATAAGGGATGCCTTTTAATATGAAAAAAAACTACTAGCCACATAATTAAATTATTAATTAATTGCTTAAGATTTGACAGATTTAATGAGTAAAATATTTGGCGCTTTTTTGTTAATGATTTTGTTAATTTTAATGATTATTCTAGAATATATTTAAACTAAAGATCAAAGAATGAATAGATATTTTTTGAACAAAACAGACTCTTTTCTGGAAATATTTCCTTTAATTATTATATTATTTCTTCAAAGACAATTTATATGAAAATACTATCAAGGCATTGTGATTAAATGAAAATGTGAGATCGTAAAAAGCGTTTTTTTTCACGTGTAAATTTTTTTAACGTGTAATTTTTTTTAGCGTGTAATGATTAAATGTGAGTTCATAAAACACGTTCGTAAAAACGTGTAATTTTAGGGTAAAAAATAATGTTTAAACCATATAAGAAAATTACGATTTTTCAATTTATTGCTGACTTTCTCTTTCACTAACAAATAATATATTCTATTCCACTGCTTTTGCATTCTGCTTTCTATTTCAGTCTTTTCTTAAATAAATGAGAATGTAACCAATTTACAAGTCTTTTCTCTACTACTAGTTTACCTTGGAAGAAATGTTTCAAAAAATTTAATTATATGGCTCGATTCCTTAAAAAAAGGATCAATAAACTGAAAAATGCAACCAAATTTCGTAACTTAGCATTTTGAATTTATAACAAATTTCGTAGCATTTTGAATTCTAATAGTCTTATTTTGTTACAATCTTAATATTGTGCTAAGTTGAAACATAATTTCGTGTTCATCTTCAACGTAAACACGATTCAATTAAACATCTTATTTAGCGCACTAGAAGTGAATCTTTTATCAAAAAGGAGTTAATCTTTTGATAACATTTACTAATTGATGAGTTAATAATTCTATATAACTATTGTGTTGATATCACACTGATATAAAAGGTAGAATAGCATATCTACGAATATTTACAAAATAATAGAAACATAGTTATATATTTATTCGATGCATGTAAAAAGTAATAAGCCATTTACTTTAGAATTGTAATACACATTTGTTTTTAAATTTTTGGAGCAACATTTATCTAAACAATAGTCTACTCTTCGTAACATATTTTGTATTTTATTAAAACAGTGATTTGAAAGAAAAATTAAATAGAGCATGATATAAGTAAAACTTTTATGAAAATTTTATTTATGTTATTTTTTTTAATTTTAACAAAATTAAATTTAGATATTAAAACAATTACAAAAATTATAAAATTATTATTTGACATTTTTTAAAATTACGATACCTAGAAAATAAATTAAAATTATAATATTAGTTGATGTGCAACCATTAATTTTAATTATGTCATTTAGTAAAAAAAACGTTTTTTATAAAATGTAGAGCTGATTTAGTAACAATTAATGACTTTATAATAAATGATAAGCACCGTATTTATAGAAAATACTTCTAAATTTAACAGAAATTATTTATGTACTTGCTTATTTTATAATTTTATCACTGACACAACGCATGAATTAATAAAATAAATTTATTGTTTATTTTCAACTTAAAAATAGTATCTAGAAAAGATGATTTCTTGCAATATCACTAAGAAATATGCAATTTTGTTAAGTTAGTTATGAAATTATTTGTTTAAACTTAGAATTTAGCAATTAAAACTGCAGTAACTTAGTAATTAAAACTGTAAGCTTATTTTTTTAATCTCATATAATTTTAAATTTTAATAATTTTTATCAGTCATAAGTTTTATTGATTTCTTAAATGTTTTAAATATACTATAAATAATAGACACGGCATTTTTAAATTAATTTTACAAATTATTTCTCTGTCTTTAATATCAATGCACAGTAAATTAAAAATGTTTAGATTCTACGTAATTTTTTGTAACAAACAAATAAAGAATAAAAATCAACTCAATGAGATTCATATCAATTCAGCCGATGTAACAAGGAATATCAACTTAGATGTTTGAAACAAGTTTTTCTCTCTCTGCAGGATGAAAAACTGAATTTATTACTTTATTATTTATCAAACATGTTTCTGAATAGGAATTCATCATCATCACTGGTCTTTCGTTTAAACACCGAATGAAACTAAATTGCGAACATCAGTCCACTTTGATAGTGACCAATATTGTGTTGGATTTAAGGTTCTTCATCGTAATTGATGGCAACGTGTTTTGCATTAGCTTCGTTTAACTATGAACGAAATGTAAGTCTATCTTCAATTTTAATTAAGTCCAAAAGTACGTAATGTTTGTAAATGAAATAAGTTATTGTCTTTTCTTTTGTGGTTCAACGATGATTGTAAAAAATAAAAGCTGTGTAAGTTAGTTTAAACACAAGAGGTAACTCATTTGTCACGAAGAGCATCAAGATTCTCACGAACGCTAGTTAAAATGATCTACAATAAAATCTTTAATTGAAAAAAGGTCTCGTAATTCCTTATCAAAAAACAAATCATGATTTTATTGTTTCCAAAACCTGCAGATCCCCATGAAAAAGAAAATAATGGAAATAAATTTGCAAAACACCAAATTTGACATGAAAACGTAAATCTAAAATTTAGAATATTAAATAAAGCAAGGTTGGAGAAATAGGGATTAAGTCATTAATATGCATGTAGACATTTTGAGGATGGTCTAAACGAAAAAAAATAGCACTTAATTATATATATATATANAATTAACTTAAAATATAAATTGTTAACATCTTAAAAATGAAAAAAAAAAAACAGTAAGAAAATACAATTACTTTAAAGCATAAACGTAAACGGAATGCATGATCGTAAATATTATAGCCAATTATATTCTTATAATAATTATTTTCTTAATCCTTATTCTAAAAGCAAATTTGAAGGGGAAAAATAGTTTTTGACTATATGTTTAACGCAATAACTTGCCAAGGAATTTTAAAAGCCATAATTATTGATGAAATTGGCTCACGCTCACAAGTTTGACATACTTAAACACCATGTAAATCTAATATATGTACAAATCAACGATTAAGAAGTTACTTACATATCAATCAAGGTATGTACATGAAAGATATCCCTTACCTGTAAAAAATAAAAAGCTTAAAATCAATTCAATCAAAAACAAGTGTTACAAAGATTTATATAAAATATCATAATATCAATATACTAAGTATTTAAGATTGTATATACATATATGAAACAAAATAAATAAATACAAAAAAAACACGAAGAAACTTTATGAAAAATTTTAAATTAAATTTTTTGCGGATATAATCGCGTGGGCTGATGAAAAGATTATATATTTTATTTTCCGAATTTTTTTCCGTTTTTTTCGCAGTTGTTTTTTTTATTTTTTTATTATTATTTCCCCCCCTTTTTTTCATATGTCTGTAATTTTCCTTTGTTTTATCTTCATTTTGAACTTAATTTCCAAGCATTTATAAAATTATCAAACTTCATTAATATTACGTGTTCTTAATATATTCTTCAACTTACAATTCAAAGAAAATGTTTTTGAATGTACAGAATGTCAAATTATGTAAAAAAAATATAAATCAAATTTCACAAGGGTAAAAATTATTACTCAAATGAAATGTTTTCTATCATTTATTTTAATACATATTAATTATTGAAAACTAATATTTCCAATTTATGAACTATCAAAACAATCCATCCAGTTTTCTTATCTCAAAAACAATTTTATTTCAATAATTATTTATAAACTGTTTAGATAGAACTCATTTGGCACAGAATGTAGGTTTTCTCATGATGAAAACGGCATCTTGTAATCAACGCATGCTGAGTTCCTGACCTTAAGTATGATTTGGTGTTCGGCTCATTAGTTTCCATGCAGGAGTAAGTATGCTCCCCCGCTAAGAAAAACTAAATAAAAACATTTATCCTGCTAGTATTAAATATATATTTAAGTAAATACTTTTTGATATATTATTAATACTAGAAATCAAAAAAAAAAATTGCAAACACAAATTATTTAGCATCATTGCTCACATTATAAAAATATGATAAAAACAAAATTCTTATGTGCTATCATGGGTAAGTACACCAAGTTTTCATATTTTTTGAATATAATCTGTTGCTTTTGAAAGAAAATAATCTATATTAATCATACATTGTAAATAAAAAAAAATATTTCAATTTAAATTGAAAAAAAGGTCGAATTTATATATGAATTCTAAGAACTGGTGTCCCTTTTAGGCTCTAGTAATCATAAAAAATGAAAAGAGGTACTTTTTCATCTCAAGAGAATTTTAACTGTTTAAATGCACAGAGTTCCAACAGAAAGTTTTTATTCTGAAATATTTAAAATGAAGATACCTATTTAATCTCTATTTTTTTCCAAAGCATTCTTTAAAAAATTTTTTTGAAAATATTTTTTGCAGTATGAAAATGAAAGGTAATGGAAAAAACACATATTAGCACAATATCAGGTAAATAAAGTAAGTGCAGCAAATAAATTGTTTACGGTTTCATCTCGTTCTCTTAATATTTTTTTAAGATGATTTTCGAACTAAATTTTCAAAAAGATAAAATACAGATTGTTTTGGTGAGTAAAATCTTGAATGTGTGGTGAGTATGAATTTATCATCTTCCTTGTATGTTATATAGTTATATTAATAAACATAAAAAGCAGACTTGATTATTGACGGTTTTAATGAAAATTATTTACAGTAAACATTTCATCCTAATGATCGTCAGATTAAAAAATAATTTTTACACAACTTATTATTCTTTATATCACATAATGTAACACACCATATCAATTAATTATTTCTGAATTATCTTGAGTATGAGTTGACCTTTTGAACCCCTAAGCTGCATTGATAGTTAGCGGTTGACTTTTACATTAGTAATACATTTGAATTTGAAGATTTTTCCCCCATAGCATAATAACTGTCACATTAAAATCTATCTGATGCGTAAACGTATTTGTAACAAAGGCACCCCAACATGTAACACAATTCAATTTATTTTAATTTCATGAAAATAAAGCTTTTCAAATCCAGTCTCACATCATTTAATTTGAGAAAACTTTTAACGGCATTAATAGATTACATTATTAGATTATAGTATCATCGTAATTGGGTAAAAAAATTTTACTAATTGTATAATCGAATACATATCTCGATTAGAAAGTTTAAGAAAAGAGAAAAACGGTGTTCGTTTTAACGAATAACAAAACTGACTCATGAAATCATAGGACAGAGTTAAGTTCATAAACGATGCATTAACTTGTTCCGAAAGAAAATGCTGTACATAAATGAATGAATATAAATGAAGAAAATGTTATATATATATATA
>NC_092215.1:13870756-13914698 GCF_043381705.1 Parasteatoda tepidariorum | reverse complement strand
TTTTCATATGTCTATAATTTTTCTTTGTTTTATTCTTCATTTTAAACTGATATATATATATATATATATATATATATATAAGGAGTTTATCTCTATATGAGTGACTTATTATGTAATTTAAAGTTATATTTAGAATAACAGACAGTGTTCACCTTTATCACACTTTTTTTTAAAAATTATTGTCTTTTATTTTTTACAACTGTTTTTCACAATTTAAATGTTGAAAAGTCAAACATTTCATGAATGTTTCAAATGTATTTTTTATTAGTTTTATGATAACAATTTGAAAAATAAGTTTAAAAAATTAAATTTCCTTCCACTTGTTTGCTTGGCTAAAATACATTCAAATTTTTTTTTTGAAATAAATTTTAATCTCCCATTTCCTCAGCTAAGGCATAGTTAAAAATAAATATGCTATTCGGATAGAAAAGTCATTAGAACAAAGAATATATTAGAGGAAGTAATTATAAGAAACTCCATAGCCAATTGAAATAGCTAATTAAAAAACAGAATTATCTAATTTTGTTGAAGTTAACTCTTTTCTTTTATTATAATCTTGGTGAAAAATATTTAAAAATTCAAATGACGCCCTGGATGGAAACTATTCATTTGTTGTGTTTTTAAATAATAGTAGCCATCACAGAGGTTAAGGTAAAAACTATTGTTTTACTTATTACTTTAAGCGCAGGATTAAGACCTCAGTTATCAAGACAAGCACCAATTTTTTATTCAGGCGACTTTTAAATAACAGTATATAGATTATTTTTAAGATATCTTTTTCTTGTAGGATCTTACTGATGTTATTTTCAAAATATATTTAAAAAAAATTACAGTTTTAAAAGGTTCATATTCTTTCCATAATAAAGCATATTTTTTAGAGTTCGTTTTTTTGAAAATTTTAATTTTGTTTTAAAACAGCACCTGGACTATTGTTTTACGATTTTATAGCATCGGAAAATATATATTTCTAACGTATTATGGTTTTCTAGAAATAAATGATATGCATTTTTTCTGTCATATTTACATATATAATTATTTTAAATTGCAATTCTCAGTAAACAATTATAGCAACCTCTGTTGACTTTCATTTTAGACTTGAATTTTGTATAGACGTAAAATGTATTCATTTTAAAATAAACGGTGTGCGAAATAATATATATTAGTTTTATTAACATGTTTAAAACCGGTGTAAAAATGAACAGTTATACACCGATTGAGGACTACAAATAAATAAATAAATAAAATGAGAAGGTTGGATGAAGATAGACCTCATAAGACATAGGTCAGAATTGAAAAATAAATCGCATTAAAAGTTTGAATAATATAAGTCTCGAAAATTATTAGGAGAACGAATTTTTCCAATTTTTATTTTATTTTAACGGATCTCGAATATTTTCACGTCACCGTTTTTAAATCTGCAATCGATTTCTCTCTAAAAGCTGGAGATTTGAAATGAAACTTTTAGTTTATTTTTTATCGAAAAGTACACGTTTAAAAACACGTTAAATATAACATAAATAAAACAAATACTTCGACAATTTTCTTGCGGAGTTTGACCTCATCATCAGTATTAAGATGGCTTATTAACCCATGCCCGAAATCGTTGCTAGGGGCGCTTTCTACATGGGCATTTGAACAGGTTGTAATAGTTAACAACCCCTAGCCGCGAGTAACTGCATTTTTGGCATGAGTTCCCATGTAGTTTTAAAACTGATGATATGCCCTAACTTTCCTAAAAATTAGTCGCAATATTTATACGACCCCCTGTTACACATAGAGTTTTCAAACTTGTACATTACGACGAAAAATTGTCTTAAAATTTAAATTAAAACAACCTGTAGTAACGACCTCATACCCAACTAATATTGATCAAGTACTTGTATAAATGCAACAAAATTTGTTCTCCAGTGTTACAGACGAAGTGCATCATAATTTTTGTTCCACCCACATAATCAACAGTTCTAGAATTGTTTTGCTATCTTTACAAATTATATTTAAAGCTAAGTTCTTTAATTTTTAACTGTTCTGCCAAAGTTGTTCAAGGTTGTAAATCGAGTCGTCATAATTTAGCTCCTTAGTTTAAAGAAAGATACAAGGTTGTTTATGTAGTAATTCTTAACAAAGTATGCATAACTAAACCAAAATAAATAATATAAACTCTATAAAATAAACTCTCTTTTAAAGATAGGCAAAACGTTTTTAAAGATGAGAGATATACCTTGCCTTCAAAACGCCTTGAAATTATGTCTCTATTAACTGAACGAAAAAATGATTTTTTTTAAATGACTGTAAAATATTTTACTCTTTTTACAACATAAATAGTAATTCTCCTTTGGAGAACACAGAATGAGATTTAAACGTGTTATTATTATTGCGTTTTTAATAAAGATAATAAAATATGTCCAGCAAATTCATTTTAATTACAATTACATTACACAGAAATGTTCGTATTCCCTCTTGGACCTAAGAATAAATTCTTGAATCTCTAATTTTTTTTATTATTAGAAAAAATTTGGCGATAGAACAAAATTTGACGACTTTAGATCTTAAAAAAAAGTTTAAAAAAATTTACTTTTTCAGATTAGCGCTTGATAAATTTCAGAATTTTTAGTAATATTTCTCAAAAACGTAAGGAATAAAAGAATGTAGTTTATAATTTTTGATATATTATTTATTACTTTACATGTGCTTAAATTTTTTAAATTTACTTAAAGTGTTAGAAAACCTATTTGAATGAAGCTGAAAAAGTCATTCATATAAATTATGGAAAAACAGAAGTACTCATCAAAAACTTGAAGATTGAAAAATCTTGCTGCTTTTCAAGAAATATTGATTGAATATTTTTATAGGTAAGATTTTGTCAGAAAAAATTATTTAGGAATCTAAAATATCACTAGTCTCAAATTATTATGTCTTTCTATTTTATGTGTTTTGTTAGAATAGTTACCAGTTTATTTGCAAAAGTTAATTAAAGTTGATTCAAAGCATAATTGAATTTTATCTCGTCCATTTTTTTGGCTATTAAGTTTTTAGAAAAGAAACAGTCTTTTATATATACTGATAGTGCAACATTAAATATTTTCATGCTGACCCCGTAATTATATCTAATTTATGATATTTTACAGTCCTATCTTGCAAATTAAAATAATTTTAGAATTGTTAATTTTGACGTTTTTTTCCTTAAAAAATATGTTTTTTTTTGTTTCTAAGAATATTCTGCAGGGGAATTGTTCCTTTTTTGCTTCATTGTCAAATTCCTTAGATGTGTTTCCTATACAAGAATATTATCTGAGTGAAAGAATATAATTCAGTGCCTTATATATGAAAGTAAATCCTGAGGAATGATGCGAACGGTTTTCGATGCTACTTTCGTAAACATCCATTCTGATAAGGTATAATTAAGGGATGCAAAATGATTAATATTAGCTAAATTTAGTAATTTAAGATAGTAATCGGGCAATAATTACACTATATTGGGTTCTAAATAATATATAAAAAATAAGTAATTTATCTTTATGATATGTCACTATCTCTATCGGTGTAATACTGAAAATATAATTTGGAACAGATTTGATTTATGCTATAGGGAAGATTAAATAATAAATTATATAAGGAAGATTAAAATTTAGGTGGATATTTTTATTTATCATATAGGGTGTTACATACCTGCCAACTCTTCCGGATTTTCCGGAAGATTTTATTTTCATATAAGTGGTAGCAATACTCAGGTTATTCCATTTAATTTTTTGAATTATAATGATAATTTTAAATGAGTTTGACTACCACTACATATAAATAATTACAATAAATATATGAAAGCATAATAATCCTTACGCAAGGGAATTTCAACGTGATCAAAATATGAATATATTTTTGAGTCAGATTGTTTTTCGTTTATTGTTTTACAACCACTCTGAAAATCCATTCTCGGAAAGAGTGAAAGTTGGCAGGTATGGTGTTATTTTATTTTTTACTATTGATTGCCAGATAAAATGCTTTTGATTTTGATATGTAGTAGCAACATAAATTGGTTATTTATTAAGCGAAAAATTTTATATCAGTATATAACCATAGAAAAATTTGGTGAGCTAAATTTTGCCCCGATTGACTTATTTGATGACTTGTTTGAGGACTTGTTTGATTACACTTATAATAAAATTGAATTCCCTTAATTTTCGTAGAATTTAATTTTGTGCAATCCTCTAAAACTAAAATTAAACAATATCTTTCTTAAAAATGTCATTTTATTTATCTACATAATTTAACATTATCTTCACGGCAATGACGAGTGTTTGTCCCATCCTTTACGCTTTGTGTTACCTCCCCCCACTCAGAGCTAAAATTGAACCAAAACTCAAATTACTTTAAAACTTGTTTATTTTACTTCAAAAAATAACAATCAATTGCAATTATTAACCATATTCCCTAGTGCAAAAATTGGGAATGGTGAATGATCGAGATGAAAGAATTAAAAATGTTTTGTCACTTGCTGTCTTAAAACAGTAATTGTTTAAACATGCCAAACAACAAGAAAAAAAAATAAGGCATTTGTAACTGCCAAAAAATATAGAAATATGGAGAGATAAACTTGCAAGGAAAAAAAAACTTCTGAGTAGTACGACTCCTTTAGTTTAAAGAGAAAGAAAAATTTGTTTGGAATGTGTAATGCTGAGTTCGGCTTATTTCAAAGTAATATGATCAGTTGTAATGAAGGATGGTATTTTACATTTAGACTGCGATCGAGTAATAAATGTTTTATTTGTATCACAAATTGTATAAAAAATCAGCTTCTTTTATAAAATTGATACTTAAAAAAGCATAAAAGGCTAAAATGGTTTTCACTCAACTTATCAAGACCATTTCATTCGTAATTAACTTCTTTAGGACTGTTTCCTTTGTTGATTTCAATCGAGCTTTCACAAAAATATTGTAACTGTATTAAAATATCTGTATTATACTTATAAATAGGCGCTTAAGTACCTAATAATTTATTTTTACTAATTGTTTTCATTTCGAACGATGTAGTGATAAAAATTAATGCACTTAGAATGTAACGTTACTAAATTTCTATTAAAATGCAACTGAATTCCTTTCTTAGTATGCTTTCAAAAATAAACACTGCAGTTATACCTTTAAATGTAACACTCATGATATTCAAAAATCACTCTGAAAGTACATCTATTGGAACGAAAATTTTAACTAGAACAAAATTTGTATCCTAAAAGACTATCTAAAAGCCTGTATCTAGAAGAAAATAAACTTTTTGGTGATAAATGCCTCATCAATATTGACCTAAGAGATACTCAGAAATATTTAAGTAAATTCAAAACTTTATGAAAAAGAAAATTGTAAAGGATCATTTAATAATTAATTCATAAAATCAGGAAGATAGCGGGTTTCTCAGGAATTTTCAGGAACATAGTAGAATAAGCAGTGTGATATTTTTTAAATGTTTGCATTGAAATTCATTTATACGCACTAAAGTAAGGTTATTGTATTTCTTAAACAAATTATAAGTGTGGAGTTCATCCGCCGAAAAGAGCACTTTCATTATAAGTACGTACATCACTATAAATATATAGGCATATTTATATAGATATATATTTAGTAGCGGGAGGTCACTTTTGTACCAAAAAAAGAGAGAATTCAGTGTGTAAATCACCCAGTTTATGTGTCATAAAACGTGGTAGAGGGGAAAGTAGGTGGTTTTGGCGATAGTTAAACAACGCCAAGAAGCAGTGGACATGGTTATGATTTCCCTTTTTATTGCGAGGAAATATGGGGAAATTTCTGGGAGCAAGAAGTATTTGGGATTCGTAACAGCAAGATTAATAAAAATAAACCTCTCACTATGGGAGTTATGAAATGCGGAATATGGCTCCTATTATCCCATCAAAAGGAAAAATGTTTTCTTTTCATAATGGAGAATAAAGTAAATGAATTCCATTTTTTGGTTCTCATTTTCTGAATCTTTCGGATGCATTTTTCAGAACTTTTATCACGTAAGTGAAATTAAATTACTCATATATTCCAAATGCAGTTTCCATGTTTTTTCGCAGAATTGAGCTTTTAATTTTTCAGATAAGGTAAAATATTAGTTTTTATCTTAACGTTCAGAAAATAATAATTATTTCTTTGATTAAAAATATTTTCATGTTAAAAGAGTCCATCTATCCATATATATATATATATATATATACATACATATTAATCAAACTGCCGGCAGTTGGAAGATCAAGTGATTAAATCAGTATATGTGGATGAATAGATCCTAAGGAATCAGTACTCAGAGCAGCCTCCCTTTGACAGCAATAACAGCAGTTATTCTCCTGGGCATTGAGTCGAACAGAGATTGGATAGCATGGACGGGTAAAACATTCCATGCAATTTCAACATTATGCCTCAATTCATCGGCCGTAGTGACTAACGAGTGGTGGCGTGCCAGTCGTTCGCAACCAGTAACTAGACGTTTTCAATTGGTGAGACATCAGGAGAACGTGCTGGCCAGGGCAACACGCGAACATGTTCTGCGTCAAGGAAGGTCAGGACAGTGCGGGCAACATGCGGTCGTGCATTGCCCTGCTGAAATGTAGCGTTATGGAGGACTCGAAGATGAGGCAGAACACTGGCCCTAATACATTAGAAATGTAACAGCCGTTGTTCAAAGTGTCGGAATCTGAACAAGAGGAGATCGAGACGCGTATCCAATGACACTCCTTACCATTACTCCAGGTGATGGTCCAGTATGATGAAGTTGAATGCAAGCTGCTAATGGGAGTTCTCAACGATGTCGCCAAACACGGATGCGACCATCATGATGCCGTATACAGAACCTGAATTCGTCTGAAAAGACGACGTCATGCCATTCCTGCTTCCAGGTTCGTCGTTGTTCACATCATTAGAGGCGCTCCTGCCTGTGATGCAGCGACTAGGGTAGCCGAAGCCATGGTCGCCGCATTATTATTTTTTGTTGATATAACTGTTCCCATATTTTCAAAACAGCACCAAACTTTTCAGAATTAAAATGCCAGTCGTATTATCTCTCTCATATTAATTATAGAAGTAAAAAAAATGCATGGAGTTTGGATAAAAGCTTTTTCTGTTTATTCAAGGAAATAAAATTTTATTTCAGCGGAAACTTAATTTATTAATATTTTTTGAGCTGTTATTTGAAAATCGAATAAAGAACTCCTAAAATCTTTCAAAAATATACAACTGTATGAATTCTGCAAGTACAACTTTATTTATATGAATTTCCGCAAGTACAACTTTATTTATATGAATTTCTGCAAGTACAACTTTATTTATATGAATTTCTACAAGTACAACTTTATTTATATGAATTTCTGCAAGTACAACTTAATAAGAAAATTTAAAAGGTGATAGTGATAAGGTAAAGATAGTGTTGCAGAATTTATATTTTTTAAAACTTCGACACCTTTCGGTGACGCATCATTATTCGTATGTTTATTTGGCATGAGAAACATCCATTACATGAAAATATTATTGTTTTCCTTAAATGAAACAAATATTTTTAGATTTCGATTGCATGACAAGAAGTCGTAAAATGAATCTACTGACAATTAGATCGTAATGACATAGAATTCACAGTTTGTTATTTGAAACAAGCTCTTAAAAACATTTGTGTCCCAACTAAATCATACACGTGGCATTTTAATATTTGATGACTTTTCTTAACATACTTACTGTCATATGGAGTAAATGTTCAATTATATGTTTATTAATAACTCTTTTATAAAGAAATTTCTAAAATTTTGAATTATTTTTTTGAAATGTGATTTTAAATACTAATTATCGATTTTTTCAAATAAATAGCTATTTCTGTAGTAGAAAAGAACCTACAACACTGTTAAAAAATAGATAAATGTTTTGCCAAAAAACTCGTGAAAACAATGACCAGCAAAGAGCAAATGTCATAGAGATTTCACAAAGATTTCCGATCAATTTAAAAGGACTCGCAGTAAGCTTGAAGTGCTTTCACCTGACCCGTGGTTTAATCTGATGTAACTTTTGCTTTTTCGAGTTAATGGCGGTCAAGTTCAACGAACGACGCATCTATCAAAGCAGAGGAACGTGAGAGTTGGATTCAATTTTTGTACTTTGCAAGGTAAGTAAGTTTTTAATTATTGCTTCTACCATATAATATTTCTAGTTTTTAGTACGAAATTCCTGATTGTACACACACTTTTGGAATGGTTGTTTGTCTTGTTCGATTTTTTCAGTTGATTCGCTTTTCTTTTACTTCCCTTAGATACCTATTTTAAAGTGAGTTGCTTTAAAAACGTCTTCAAAACAGGTTTGTCATTAAAA
This sequence comes from Parasteatoda tepidariorum, assembly GCF_043381705.1. NCBI lineage: Eukaryota > Metazoa > Arthropoda > Arachnida > Araneae > Theridiidae > Parasteatoda > Parasteatoda tepidariorum. The sequence continues at coordinate 13,906,367 of NC_092215.1, read as the reverse complement.
TGTTAAAGATGATTATTGTAAAGTATAAAATAGTTTTTCTGATAGCAATACATACCTGCCAACTCTTCCGGTTCTTAAGATTTTATTTTCATATTTAAAGTGGTAGTAAATATATACTATTTTTTCTTTTTTAAACTTAATTTTTAAATGATTTTGATCACCACTATTCTTACAAAAATTAAGCACATATATTAATATGCGTTACTATCATGGTTGTCAACTTAAGATTTCTCAAATACAATGTATTTTTTTGCTTAAAATACAAGTTTTAATTCCATTTTAATACCACTGGGAAAAATGATAATGGAAGGGATTAGAAGTTGGCAGGTATGGCAATAATAATGTGATTTCTTAACAATTCTAGCCATTATTGAATTTTGAATTAAAGTAAAGCTTCGGTTTCCATAATTTGGCATTTCATATGGCTATGTCAACACAAAAGCTTATAAACATAACGTAAATGTTGGGTTTTTATGCATATTTTAGTAATTCTCATTTTTACTGTGAGTTTAAAATACAGATTAAAAATATACTAGTATTTATTGTGAAAAATATTATGCTTTCTTTCCTATATTTTGGAATGCAGTGCTTATCATAAACAAGCATTAAACTGCTTTTATTTTATACTTAAAGTTTAAATATTTAATTGTATTTCACTGTAAAGTTAATTATAAAGTTAATTTGATATATAATGTATTCATTATTTTATCAAATTATCATATAGAGTTATTTTCAGTAGAATTTTAGTCGACGGCACGAGCTTGGCGCTATTTTAAATGTTGGAGGCAACAACAAAATTACTGTCATTGTCATGAGAACCTATAGGAAGCTTTTATGCCGGAGGAAAATTTAAGTATTCAAAACAAACGCAAATATTCTGACGATGAAAATAATTTTCAATCACGAGTAAAAGTATTAATATTTTTTAAAATCAAGAATTTTGAGTTTTAGGACGTGCTAGTCAACTTTCGCTTTGCTTACTCACTGTCGACAAGATATGAAGTTCCACTAAGCTTTATTTCTTCCCTTATACGCATACAGGGTGCTCTCTTAAGCTTGGAATCACCTCCTTTTTAACTACAGAATGGTTACGGCTATAGTAATAAAAGTGACACCTATAAATATAGTAAAAAGGCTATTTGCTACAAGGTAGTATCACTTACATTGCCACCTGGTGGAAAACTTCGGAATTATTATTTTGATCTCAAAGAAGGTTCAAGATAAATTACAAATTTGTAGAGAAACACTGATATAGTACAAAACTAAAACTACCTCATGAATATCAATGTAAAAACTGAATGCATAAAATGTGGTTTTCCATATTTTGCATATTCTAGTACTATTACGTCAGATTTCAGAAATACCTTTAATATCGATGCTTAAAATTAACTCCGTCAACTACAATGCCCATTTGAATCCTTTCTGTACTCTACAACTTGATAATGCTCCTTTTCCCTCTATTTGTTCCGTTTTAGAGATAGAACCGTTAAATCTGTTGTTTTCAGTCAGCTACCGCTGTAAGTGCTGTCTTCTTATAGTGCATAGTCCACATCACGATACCTAGACACCATTTTTGTGGTTATAGTTGTAGCCGTTCTGCAGTTAAGAAGGGTGATTCCAAACTTAAGTGGCCACCCTGTATATAGGATATTTACTTTATTTGTGCAATTTAAGTTGACGGGGATAAAATATTATTCCTTTCCGAAAGTATACATTGATCAAAACTTATTGAATAGAAATTTCATAATTAGTTCCGAAGGAGATGAACTTTTTCTTATGCTGTTTGCTAGTTGATTTCATTCTACTACACATTAAATATCGTATATTTACCTGATGAAGTGAATAATATCTTCAGAGCAGCATTTAAAAATTTGAGGGGGAAGTATATCTCAAAAGGTACAAACTTTGATAACGAAAATTAAAGAGAATACAAATTTCTAACTGTTTTAAGCATGTAATAAAAGTAATTATCGATCTAATTGTTTAATAGTTATAATGTAATAGTTTTCGTTTTTTCAAAAAAAAAGTTTTTCTTTTATTTTTTTTTAATTTGAATTATGTTTTCAAAGGTACCTCCAACTTGGGGTGATCTGTTATTTTTCTATTATTTTTTATTGTCATTTTTTTTATCATTTGATCATAACAAATCACAGTTTTTCGTGGTCTTCTGAATCTTTGATTGGTTATCATTTATCACCTTTCTAAACACTATTCAAAGACCAGGGAAGAAAGATTTAAACTTTAGAAAAATAGGGTGTTTCTGTGCCTTTTTAGTTACCAACTAATTATTGAATTTTTACCCATGTTGTTATTTCATTAAAAAAAGTTCATTAAAAGTTTTTTATGAAATGTGACTGAAGTATAGTTTTAGAAAGTCATTTTAAATAATGATTTTAGCTGACCACATTTTAAAAATTGTTTTTTAATAGACTCGAGTATCTAAACTTATGGGAGAAGTTATACTACTGTTTTTGAATTTCATAGATTAAGTGTTTTAATTTTTTTTTAAAGTAATTACGTAACTTTTTTTAAAAAAAATATTTGCAAACTAAACAATAAGATGCCCTACTTAAATATTTAATCGAAAGTAACATTTAATGACAAAACTATAAAAGATTTTGATTTTTGCCTATATATCTAGGGCAGTAAGCAAAATTAAAAAACAATTTATTAAGATATTTTTATTAGTATATCATGAAAGAGAAGAAAAAAATTAAAAAATTTACACAAAATTTAACTTAACACGACAGTTAATTTAAACTATTATTCAGAAAATAAATTAAATTTTGTTACTAATATTTTTATTATAATATCAGATGGTTGTAATTGAGCTTTAGATTTTTTACTGTAAATGATTTCTTACTGCACATATTGTAAAAGTTTCTTTCAATAAAATGTGGTAATGAGATGAAAATATCTGTTTTCTTTCTTCTTCTTTATGTTAGTGTAAAATCTGTCTTCATACCAAACTTTGTTTTATATTGAAAAGTGTGCTTCAAATCGCTCTCTTCTAGATAGCAATTGAATTTTGTTTTGAGGATGGGTTACGAATGAAAAATATCAGAGCTGTAGGAGAAGGGATGAATTACTCTTATTTACTTATTAAAATTCTTCTAAAAGAGGCAGATTTAAGAACAATCTGTTTTTCTTTGTTATCAATTAATTAGAGTTAAAAGTAAATTGTTTAAAAAATGCGAACTTATTGTTTTTTTCCCTCCCTACTAAGGGTAGGTCCTTGTACATTTTTTTAGTAAAGTTTGCAATGAATTGAATAACTGAGATAGGCATATGTATCACATAATGAATATTACTCTTAAAATATAATTTATTATGTTTTAATAATGATGAATGGGTGGTTGTTGTGATTATCAAGAAAGCTCTAAATTTTTTTTATTTATTTAATTAAACAATTAATTATTTCTAAAAGCTAATTTGGATCTTCAAAAGAAACAACTATTTAAATTTTGCTAACAGAATAACAATTACGAAATTGTAAGCATATCACCTTATTTTAATATTTGAGCATTGGGAAACAACGTCAGATTTTAAAATTCCAGTACATGTCAGGTGGACAAGTTTGCAAAATTTGAAAGCAATCTAGGCATAATTTGTTTCAGTTAATTTCATGAAAAATGCAAAGCGACATAACTTATCAAGCAAAGCGACATAACTTTCGTAACATAGTTTAGCATATTCATCAGAATTCGGTCATCTTCAAGTAATCAAAGGAATCAATTTCCTTTGTCCTTGTCACTCACCAAACATTATGTGCATAATAAAACTTACTGATCAATTTCGGATTAAAAATTTTGCTTTTGAGGCAATTACCTCTTATACGACTAATATTGAAATAAATAGAAGCAGTTTCGCAAGAATATTGCAGTAAAATACTATATTTTCCATGCTTTTAATAAAAAACAAAACAAGGTATCTCTGATTTAAATAATTGCGATTGAAATAATTGTTTTTATGATTCGAAAAAGCATGCTTAGTTTATCGGAATCTATGGTTTTTTGATATTTTCAAACTTTTTTCTTAATCGAGTTAATTTATCTTAATTTTCAAATCATAAAACTGAATTGTGAAGTGGAGAAAAAAATTTTTACGTCTCTCTCTTTACTTTTAATGCATGTTCTAAGGCCGAAAATTCTGCTCGTGCCATTTGTGCTGTATACGGAAAAGGGGCCATTGTAGAAAGAATCACTTAAATATGATATGCTTAGATTGTAAATGGAAATTTTGATTGTATCTAGTTCTGGCAGATTAGATAACTTCGAATAAGAGAAGAGTACTCCCACTTTTGCTCAAAAATTCTCGTCAAACGGCGGAGAAAATGGAATGCTCTAATCCTTTAAATATTTTAAATCAAAACGAAGGGAACATGTTTACGAACCCAATCTAATTCCTCCAAATAAGCGATATTACCTGTAATTATTTGAGCTTACTAAACTATTGCGTGATATTTCAATATTCAAAGAAAAATCAATATCCTGTTTGATAGAATAAAAATTCAAAGTTAAAAATTGTAAATTACTTATTCCTACTCTGAAAAAAAATATGGTCAAAACTATCACAATATGGTAAAAGCTGTTGTGTTTTATGGTACTATGAGAACACTAAAAATACGGTAGTTTTTACCTTTGCTGTTTGATAATGACTTTTGGCAAAAATTAACAATAAAATATGGTTTTATTATCATGCTGTTTCGTAATAAAAGAGGTACAATTTAGTAATTGCATTTATAGTGTTGATAATTTTAATAGTACTAGTGTAATTTGATATAATACAAACCTCCATTTTATTTGCTCAACACGTTTGAGCTTTTTTAAGTCTGTTTGCATTTCTATGTGAGCTTTTAGCTATCAACTATAAAAAATGCTTATTTTTTTAATATACACGTACCTCAACAAAGCTGAAAGAAATCGGAATGTTACTCATCAGGCTGTTCAGATATCCTAAAATAGATACATAGGTCCCACTACAATCCTGGATATTTATTGTCATATGTATATATAACAATAAATAAATAGGGGAGAGTGGGGTCAATTGTAACAGGGTACGATTGTAACAGAGCAAAAATTTCGAGTGTCTGGTTCTAGATTTGGTTCCTAGGTGGCGCACAAGGTGTATTTAATAAATCTGCATGTACACCCCTGCTGGCAACCATTTTTATGTACTTTTGAAAGAGGTTCATCACAAAAGATATTTTCACGCTACGTAAGTACTTTTTTTGGTATTAGAATATTATACTGTAACAAAGTAATTTTGTTTAAACAAATAAAAATTATTAACCGAATATGTAAGTGGACACCTTAATTGACTTTTCATAAAAAAGATTAGTTTTGTTAATTAACTTGCATTGTTTTTAACAAATGAAGCTGAAATGGCGTCTTGGGGACGATTGTAACAGCAGAAAATAAATAATCTTATATTTACAAACTATTACTTAATTCTTTAAGAACCACCAATTGTTTCCTATATCATTTATATTATGTTCCATGTTTATTATTTTATTTGTCACCTTTCACAGCATAAATTAAAATTTTTAACCCCTTAAAGTTAAAAGTTTAACCCTTTAGGTCTCTGCTCATTATTATTTTTACTCCTAAAATATCACATCTATTTTGATCAATAAAAAATATATCACAACTATGATAATATGTATTATTAACTATGTTTTAGTTGAATTTATGAACTGTTACAATTGACCCCGTAAGTGGGGACAATTGTAACAAGTGCACGACTGTCAAAAATTGTTAATAACTAATATACATTTAAATTTAACATCATTTAAACATTATATGTTTCATATTATACATTAAATTAACAACATTTAAAATAGGGTATTTTTTTTTTCTAGTAGAGGATAGTCTACTTTACTCGTCTGTCAATTAATACTAATAATATATTGGATTTTTTGCTAGTTAAAAATAGTTAAGTAAAAAATGTTACAATTAATCCCACTCTCCCCTACTTAAAATGGTTAAGATGTTTTAACTATTTGCTGTACATGATATAAAATGCATTAATTTGGTAAAATATACTTTTCAGTTTATCGATTTTTACTTAATACGTGGTAACAGGAACTATTATTTTGAAAGCCAGAATTTCGGGTAAGCCGTTATCATAAGGAACGGAAAATCACAAAATAAATGGTTTAGGTTCATTATTGTTTTATTGTTTTATTAGAATTATTGTTTTTTTTTTTTTAAACTAGAAATGTCTATTAATTTTTTCAGATTTTTCCCCATGTATACTTTATTAATATAAAGTGATATTTTTAATATATTGATTTTATTACTGAAATTATAGAAACAAATCAATCAAAATTTTTATTTGCTTGAGTTTATTGATTGCGTTTAGATGAATTGAATAAACTGAAATATTTTAGGTGATCGCTAAATAACGGTGTTAAAGCATTTAATCAAAATAAAATTCTATTGAAATATTATTCTATTCTATTCTATTTAAATCATTTATAATATTCCATTCAAATCCTTTTCATAAAGTAGAGCTCTCTTATGAAGCAAGTAACACTTTTTTCGGATATATACTCTTTGATTAAACGATAATTTCACAATTCTTTTAATAAATAATTTTTCTTCCATGCAGCGAGAAGTTATTCATTGAATAACGTTTCACATTCATTCGTTAATGTCTTTCTTAAAAGATTTAAAACATAATTCTGAATAATTTATTTTTGAAAAGTTTACAAAACCTAAAATAAATAAATGTAAGTGTCGACTTTGCATTTTTTAATTTCCGATCTATTGAAAAAATAAGTAAAAAAAGAAGAGCAAAAGAGAAAAAAAAATAATTGAAGAAACAATTGACTAAATAAATAAAGAAAAAAAAAAAGCTTTTTTCAAATACTTTTTAGCTATTGTGATCAGAAAAATGTATTTTAGGGCTATGAATGGGGTATTAACATAGATTGGATAATTTATTTAGTAAGCCTACTGGAAAAAAAAGTAGTTTCCTAGTAAGTCAAAGTAGTAATTCTGAGAAGTTACTCATTGAATAACGTTTCACATTCATTCGTTAATGTCTTTTTTAAAAGATTTAAAACATAATTCTTAATAATTTATTTTTGAAAAGTTTACATAACCTAAAATAAATGTAAATGTCGACTACACTTTGTATTATTTAGTTTCCGAACTATTGAAAAAATAAGTAAAAAAAGAAGAGCAAAGGAGAAAAAAAAATTAAAGAAACAATTGACTAAATAAATAAGGAAAAAAAACTTTTTTCAAATACTTTTTAGCTATTGTGATCAGAAAAATGTATTTTAAGGCTATGAATGGGGTATTAACATAGATTGGATAATTTATTCAGTAAGCCTACTGGAAAAAAAGAATAGTTTCCTAGTAAGTCAAAGTAATCACTACGAACAGAAGATAAGTTCTTTTCAACTCGACACGATTTTTTCCCCTCTTAGAACATTCTTTCGCAGTAAAACGGATTACATACATAAATACCTTAAGAATAATATTGTCTACATTTGGTACAAAAGAAATGGGGAATAACCCACTTTGTTGAGGGGAAAAAGTTCTTCAAATGAAAAGTAATATTGCCGGCGGCAGGCAAGTGAAGAACCGGTGAAAAGCCGACTTAGTCACCGCAGGGGAAAGTAGCACTTTCCCGTGGGTATTTCGATATAGTTTAGTCTGGAGGGTACAGATAATACAATCAATGTAATCGCTTTTGACCAGAATATACCAGGATATAATAATAACACTAATAATATAGCTGCATAGAAGGGAATATGCTATGTAGAATATGAAGTTTAATATGTGTCTAAAAGTTGTTAAAAGTTGATAAAAGTCTCTTTTTTATTCTAAGAAATAGCATAAGTGTCATAAAAACAAGAAATAATTATTTTGCATTGAAAAATAACTTATTTCGGATTCTAAAATTCTCTAAATTTTGAATATTTTATCTGCTACGAATGTTAAGAGTTTTTATAAATATGTAAATTGTATAATTATCAGTTTATAAATAGTTCAAAACTGTACTTAAAATAATTAAAAAAATATTTTACAATTTAACATCTATGCTCACATAAAATATCATTTATTGAAAAATAATATATATGTAGTAAGCAACTTTGAAATTCCCACTCTTAGCAATTGCAATGTGCTCGCCTAATTTGAAATATATACAGCATTTTGTAGTTTGTTTGACATTTTTTAGAATCCTAACAATTTTCCCGGATACCTTTAGGTTTATTAGAAAATGGTGGAAGAATTAATCAATCAGCTTGATTGCCTTTTGCCAGTGCTTTAGGTAGAGAAGTAAAATGAATAATCGCTATTATATATATATATATATACTGCTCAGAACAATTATAAGATATAGTAAAACTTGTATAAAATAACTGGATAAGTAAAATTATTTTTGCATAAAATGGAAGAAGAGAGTCACAAATGCGAATTTTTCTTATTTTCAAACTTCTCGATATGCAAATTTTGAGTTTGACGTCGAAGACGACGCTTTATCGGCAGCGAATTTGATTTGGCTTTCTACTTAATGTAAAGACAAAGCGGAAAAGAATGATCGACATTGAGTAAGTACATTGTTTCGATGAGTACAATGTCTCAACGAAGTCATTTAACCGTATCAGAAGTTTGGAGAGTTGTTGGCTGGTTAGAGGGAGACCAAACACAAGCCGAAGTAGCAGAAGCCATTGAAGTTTCACAAAATGTGATTTCCAGGATCTGAACCGTTTTTTGTAGACTGGAAACTCAGACCGAAGATCAGGGCAAGGGTTTAGGTGTGCAAGAGCTCCCAATGAAGAGCATTATTTAAAGCTAACGACTCAGAGACACCTAAATATGAATCTCACTCTTCTCTAACAAGACATTTGCTCGGCTACTGGCACCACAATTGTCCGAAATCACCCTCACGCTGTAGGTCAGTACTCTCACTGACCAATGCTGTATGTCACGTTAACAGCAAGGCAAAAGACTCGCCAGTAGAGAGCTGGCATTAGAGCATGTGAACTGGAGGAGAAATAAATGGAGCTATATTCTTTTCCATGGTGAGTTCTGTCTTTCTGTTTATTCTAATGACAGGCGTTTTTTCATCTGAAGGGAACGTGACAAAACAATCCTGCGTTCGAGCTCGAAAGTGTAATATTTAGCGATAAGGAAGTGATGGTCTATGCTGGCATCTCTATTGATGGCCGCCCCGTTTTCCATATCATTCAAAATGAAGCTCTGACAGGTTGCCGATATAGAGATGAGATTTTAAAACCTATTGTAGTACCTTACGCTGCAGCAGTTGGAGATGACTTCATGCTATTGGATGACAATTGCTGGCTACATCGAGCAAAATTGGTGAATGATTTCCTTTTGGAGGAAGGAATCATAAGAATGGATTTGCTAGCGTGCTCTCCGCACGAACCCTATCGAGCATGTTTGGAACATTCTAGACAGACAAATAGCTGAACACCTTCCACCCCCACAAATTCTCCAAGAACTGGATAGAGCTCTTCTGGGGGAGTGGGACGGAATACCAAAGTCCCTGAATAATTACCTCATTGACTCGATGCCTCAAGGGCTCAACGTTGCTGGCAGTCAGGGGAAACCATACCCTCTATTAAAAACTATTTCATTTCAAAGAAACACCTTTTTTTTCTCCATGCACAGATTGTGTTTTTTCCCTTTTGTACCAAAATGCTCAATAAAACGTATTTTTTTCTACCAAACAAATATCATTTTTATCTCATATAGCCTACTATGTCTGTTGATAATGTATCAATCATTCAGCAAATTCACTAGTTGCAAGATCCACCCACAACCTCAATGTCTTTTAATTGTCTTGAGCAGTGCATTTATATATATAAGCTATACAAAGAAGACATGGAATAAATAAATATTTTTTTAAGAAGAAAAAGAAGAACTGTTATTTATTACAACTCCATTATATCTTCCATTTGACTCTTTCATTATAAGAACCATTGCATGAAACCCCGTTTCTTATTTCTATGAAAAACAATCTGATTTTCTTATTTACTTAGTAGAGCATCTGAAGTGAACCGGTTTTCTCCAATATAACGAATAAAACCTTGTTTCGTTTTCTTTTCTAATTCCTAGAATATCATTTCGAAAACAGGTGTTAAATAATTTTTTTAAGATTACAAAAAAAAAAAAAAAAACTTTCACGCAAACTATCTCAAAAATCTGAAAAAGCAACTCATTCGCACTATTCCTGCTGATGTTACCCTTCAATAACTGTGAAACATTATCCATGGATAAGGAAACGTAATCCATAAAAATGACCTCCCCCTCCGAAGAAAAATAGTGAAATAATGATCATTATTAAGAATTAAAAGTGCATGTATAGATAGCGTCGTCATGGGGAATTCCAGTATGCATTTATTACCTTTGTATATTTCGTTACAAAAGGATTCAAGAAATTCATCAATCATCCTTATATTATATACATGAAAACTGTGTACTCACTCTTTTTGTGCAATGGGTTATTTATTTTTGAGTAAATTTTACATTTTTTTAAAATTTAATTTTCGATTTTTTGAAGGTATTTAATTTAACGAAAATACCTGGTTTGTAACCAGCATAACGCTATATGCTAAGAACAGGAACTAAAATTTCTGAACGAAGAGGAACAATGTTTCTGTTAAACTATTTATTGAATTATTAGTAAATCTAGAATTTATAAATTACTAGTAAATCTTTTGCTACAGCTCTGTGTACTTATGACTTAGTTACCTTACGTTATAACATCCAACAGAAATTCGCTATATCGAGCGTCAAAACTATATATATATATTTCCATAAAAACGAAGAAGTAAAATTATAATAGGTAGAAAACATATAAATAATTTTGTTTTACTTTCTAAAAATGCATATTTTATGTTTATGAATCATTTATTTTTCGAACATCTTTTCCTTAGCTGTATTTCTAATTTATGTTCATTGAGTAAGTTTGAAAAACGTGAGCCTAAATGTATGTGAGTAACTTATTCAGCCTAATAAACATAAATAGAAGAACAAAGATATAGAAGATAATTGCTTGAGTCACTAAGCAAGAGAAAATATTTGTTGAGAGTTAAGCTATAAAGACAGAACTGGTATTCTAAGTAGTTTCACATCATAAAAGTATCTTTTAAGCCTAAGTACGTGTATCACCAGTTGTCGGCTTTAATTTATCTTTTGAATGATCCTTGTTTTCATTTTACTTCTTTTCATAATGACTGTCATAAAACAAAACACCCTCCCCGATTGGGAAAGCTAATATGCAACAGTCAAATGAATACCTAGATTTAGGGAAAAAATAAATGCATTTTAACGATAATTTTTTTCTCAGGAAGTATAATTTTAAAAGCAGAATGTCTTTTATGGTTAAATATTTTGAAGAGACATGTATCGCTTTTCTTCATGTTTTTATAAATTTGGAAAGTATTTAATATTAAGGAGATAATTTTTTGTTTATCCGAGTTCATTCTTTTAATTAATTTAGAAATATTTTAACGGGGTGGTATCTGGTTTTCAAATGTTTATGATATTCTATAAATAATCAATAAGCACTAAAAATTACAGCTCAATATTTAAGGAGTTTTATTAATACCTAGAATTTATGGAAAAATAAATAATTATTGTTTGTTTTAAAACATCTTTTTCGGAGTTTATTATGAGTATTATGAGTTACTTTTATTGTATAATTACTGAATTGTAATAAGTTAATCCGGAAATTTGAAGTCATTTGTCAAAAAGTCAGCTTTTATTCCAGCTATGGAAACGAAAATGTTTTACGAACTCATTGTTTCATTTGTCTGTACCATTATATAAATATTTATCTTAATTAGGTCTAAATAATTTTTAAAACAATTTGTGAAGTTAATTTTTAAGGTGTTTTTGTATTTTATTTTGTTACAACGTTCTATTACTATAGTTATGAAATTTGATTTACCAAATTCAATATTTACATTGCATTCTATTTTTCTAGAATTAGTAATGAAGTTCTGAAAATATCTTCGATTAAAAATTAAAAATTTGAATAAGAATCTTGTCTCGTAGCAGCTGCGTCATCAATTTTGCAAAATAAATATCATTTTTTTCAACCCATGGTGCGAGGGACTGGGAATAATCACAAATGAGCTTGTTTTATCTATTGTTACTTATGAAAGATCAAGTAAAATCAATGGAATTACTTCAATCTAAAAATACATTATTGAATAGATAGTCTTTATAATAGTTATATTAATAAATTTTAAGGTTCAAAAGATATTAATTTATAAATAACAACTGAAATATACTCCAACTATGTAAAATCTACTCCTTCCAAGACAAGAAACACCACGACAAGTCTATTTTTAAAAATTATTAGAAAGTTAAAAAGTAATAATATTTATTAATTAAAATAAATTTAGTTTTTATCAAAAATGTTAGAAAAATTAATACTGAGTCTGAATTGAGAGTTTTAAAAGAATTCAAACAATGCATTATTTACAGCTACTGTAAGAGACGTAATAAAATCTTATAGTAATGACATTGAGTAATAATAAAAACAATAATATAATCTATCAAGGTATTTGTCTTTTCTTAATTTTTTATTATACAAATATTAATTGAATTCGGTAAATAAATATCTAAAACGTGAAATTATTTGCAAAAAATAAATTCTATACAATCTAATCTAATATAGTAACTGAAAATCTGAAGAAGTGAAGTGTTTATAATTAACATATATTCCTGTGATGGGAATATTAATGTTGACAATATGGACTATGTTCCCATACTAGTGCCATGGGCTCTTTTGGTCAATTGAGCTCATTATAGGTAAATTAAGAAAGATAAATAAAAAGTGAATGTTACATTTAAAGCATATTAATTTTCAGCATAATTTCTCCTATTATTAAAAAAGTTGAATAAAATGTGTCTATTATCCAATCCAAAATAATTTACTTTTGTAGCATAGAAGTTTTCTTATTTTCATTTTCAACTAAACAATCAAGTCACCTCACATTAATAATCAAATCTGTTTTTGTGTAACTGTAAGGTATAAATATTTGCCAATCTGCCAAAATTTACAAAAAAATTTTGAGTAAAAAATAGCAGAAATGCTGCCCATACACTATACCTCTTTTTCTACAGACTGCAAGCATATAAACTGTTTTAAAAATAAACAAATTTATCGAAATCAAATTAAAAGTTAAAATGTATTACAAATACACGTACTAGAAATGTTATGCTACCATTGACAAGATATTCACCTATTCAAACGACGCATAAAAAGCTGTTAAACGTAAGCATTTTCCGGTATTATATCTAATTTTAAATTATAACTGATAAATTTTTTTTGCATCAATTCTCAGTAATTGCAAAAAGATTGTATATTTTTTGCTTTAAAGAACTTTCATTTACACAGATTAACTAAATCCCAAATTGCTTTAAGAAAGAGTTCTTCGTGTTCTTACTTTCTCCAATTTAAGGCTTCGTGTAAGTACACAATTATATTAACTGGGGGCTTGACTCTAACTGAATAAGTAAAATGGGAGATCTTCACATCGAACTGAGTTAGGTAATTGTAATTTTCAACACTTTTTGGTCTAGCTTTTTTTTGTCTGATGACAATACGTATTAAAATAGAAAAATTACTTGAGATAATAAGGAATAAGAATTGTTAAATCCAATTTTAAATATTATCGGTCAATCTAACTGAGATAGTTAGAAAAAATTAGAGTTTCATTTTGAATTTATTACTGTCGCAGTTGTTATTTTTTTGGAAGATAAGAATGCAGACACGCGCACGCACACACAAATATATATATATATATATATATATAAATATAACTTNATATATATATATATATATATATATATAACGCCGAATAGCTATTAGGATTATTTCATAAATAATGTTAGAAAAATAGAAATAAGAATTTATAAATCTAGATATAGTTTGATATTCCTTAGCATTTTTCTTTCAAATTTGATTTAAGAAATAAAAAATTTCAAAGGAAAGAATGGTGGAAATTTTAAGAAAAAATTACTTAAGTGAATCCCATCTCACTAGATCCTAATGATAAATATGCAATAAATTTATATGAATAATTTTCTTCGTACTGATAATTTCAGAATTATTCAACTTCCACTATAAAAATAGATAAGGAATATTTTAATTGAAAGAAATCCGTAATGACTTATAAAAATATTCAAAAATTCAATTCTTAGCCCTTTTATTTGCAGCACAATATATATATATATATATATGTAAATAAATTATTTTACCAGTTAAGCACTAAGTTAAAGACTAAAATTAATTTTGAAGACAACTAACGTTTCGAAATAAAATGTATTTTCAATATCCTCACAAATTTTTATTACTAAAAAAATCTTGAGGCATTAACAATAATAATCTATTATGATTATTATAATATATTTTTATATTAATCTGTTTCAAACAGTTCTTCCGAGGATCAATAAATTGTTAATATTAATAATATTTTATGTTCCCAAAGTCATTGAAAAAATATATAAAAACGGTTCAGAAAAAAAATATTAAAAACAACACTCCTAAAACATTTGAAGAGTAATTAAAAATACTTACATTTTAAGATTTGAACAAATTCATCAATTCCGATAAACATTTTTTCAAGGCAATTTGTAGTTGTTGACAAATTAGTCATTTCAATGTGATTTGATTTTATGTTGTGAATCAATAACCCATTTTTATTGTTTTATAGTTCACTGAAAGCAATATTTATGTTGCTCGCATTTTATGGGCTGCGTGTTTTATTCATCTTATTAGATTGGGCTTTAATCTAAATGTACTGTCAGACCTCGAAATGATTAAATTCATGCGGTAATTGAAAAAAATACTTATGCTCTAAATTCATTCTGAAATTAATATGCGCGAAGTTACATAGTATAATTTGAATCAAAAATATAGAGAGGAATGTTTTGAATTTTATTCCATTTTTACAGTCGATAATTTTGCATTCGATCATTTTTAACAACTTCAAATATTCCTTCTTTGATGGAATTTTGAATGAACCCCTGGTACTTCAGTTAAGAATAATTAAGGTAAGAAACAGTTTTAGAAAGCCGATTTTTTTCTAACCTCAACTTTTTGTTCTTATAAATTTTGTATCTATCTAAGATTATGTGTTTTTCCCCACATCTGTTCTGGTGTTCGCAAAAACCACTTTAAAAGTGCAGTGATATACTTTGTCATTTATCAAATAGAAATAGTCAGTTACAGTGTCAAGTAAAAATGATTAATGAATCACTTTCTAGTAAACCTTTGAAAGCACGATTTACATTGCTCTCTTAAAGTTCATGACTTTTTTTTTATTTCAACCTTCACGTGTATGTTCTTACTTATTTTGTCAAAGAGAGCGAATTCTTTTAAACTTCTTTACATTTTAATCGGAAATCATTGGTTTGCTTTTCAACGGATGAAGAAAAAATAAAAGTAAAAGAAATCTCAGAAGTAAATACATTTTAAATAGATATTGTCTACGGTGCAAAGAAAACGTGAGTAAGGACAGTAGCGGTTGGGATAGTATTTCTTTTTTTTTCTAGTGCCATTACTTGTTTATCGCGTAAAAATCCAAGTTTAAATGAATTATATTTTTTTCAACAGTACATTTATACACAAATTGGATGAGTTTTAAAGGACAGTTCGTGACGCTTAAGGTTAAAATTTTAATATTTTATATATATAATATACATATATATATAATATATATATATGTATATATATGTACATATATATATATATATATCTATCTATATATACACTATCTGGCCATTAATAACCGGACACCTCTCATTTCAGATACATGAGGTGCTAGTATCAAGTCAGTAGGGCGTAGGGCCGCCACGCGCCTAAATCACAGCTTTAACCCTTCTAGGAAGGCTATCCACTAGGTGTTGGTACACGGCGGCAGGTATTGCCCGCCATTCCTCCTGTAACATGGCGAGGAGTTGAGTGGTGGTTTTGGGGCATTGTGGTCTGGCCCTGAACCGGCGCTTCAACTCATCCCAGCGATGCTCAATTGGATTGATGTCGGGACTTTGGGATGGCCAGTCAAGCTCTTGCACCTCCATTTCATCAAACCAGTCCGTGATGGCATGTGCTTTATGAATGGCAGCGTTATCGTGTTGAAACACAAACGGGCCATTACCGAACTGTTGCAACAGGNTATTTGACAATGGATGTCGAAAAAAGTATAATTCCATTGAGTAATCACTTTTATTACACAACACAATTTAGTTTGATGTGAAAACTAAAAATCTCGTTCAGTGAAAAAATAAAATTAAACTGTAAATGTGTGAAAATGTGATGCATTATTGAAATTCTAAAGAAAATGCAAAACACTGACGAGTTTAATTTTGCATAATTAAGGAATGCTCCAAAACAAATAATTCATATTGAACATTCTTCAAATCACATCACGTCCTTTACTCAATCCTATTTAACAGGAAATTTTTAATTAAATTTGGAAGTAAAAATAAAGTCTGGAAACATCTTTATAAAAAAATTTAATTTGTCACAAGAAAGAAGATAGCTTTATTCTTAACTTTATGTCTACATTATGAAAAAAAATATATATATATAATATGTGTATTTTTTCCTGTGTATCATCCTCAAGGACTGATATTAACGTTTACATCAATGGAAATTGGAAATACACTTTTTTTAAATGTATAAAAAAACCTATTATTTGTATAGTTTTCGGCATAATAATGTTAAGTGAAGTATTGCTATTCTTTTTTTAAAGATAAACTTTTAACAACATAGTCCTGTTGTTCCCACAAACTGTTCCGGGTCAAAGTAGTTCCAGAAATGCTCGCCGGTTTGGACAAGACTGGACTAGTATGTTCTCCTAGTAGTAGTAGTAGTAGTCTAAAACAATACAAAGGCACTCAGAACAAGACTAGATGCCAATTCGATTGTCTGATAGGAATATTATTCTTTCTTCACACCAAATATTTTCAAAGTGATTTTGTGTTCACAATGGGATGTGTGTTAGGGAAGAAAAATCTTTTTTTTTTTGGAAAAGCTTAAGGTAGAAAACTCCTTTTAGGGGGCGAAAAATTTTAGTTTTCGCTTACTAGTTCTCGTAACAGAAAATCTTCCGAGCTTTTAAACATGTGCTAAATATTCTCATCTATTTTGCCCGTTGAAGTATTGAGTATTTCAGCTCTTTAGTCATTTTTCTTATATCTATAATTCTTTGAGAGGTTTAATTTACTATAATTTAACTGTAGATACACATTTTGCGGGAAATTTTTTTCGCTGATTTTTCGACTTACGATTAGAATTTGTCTTTCTTAATCCAAATATTACACTGTTAAATTTTTCATTCTAAAATTATGGTAAAATAACTGGCAGCTGTCTGTCCATCCGATTAACCGTAAAATTTACGGCAAAGAAATTTTTTTTCCTTTATGGTTTTGAAGCCATTTATAAAAAGTATGGTTATAAGACCACGAATACAAAACTATATCGTTTTTTAACCATTTACGACTGGCATTTTTCAAAAACGTGAAAAAAATCCTTTTACTAGATATAGGATCTCGGCTTTTCGTAAGGTAATAGGCATTGGAGAGTGCTGGACACTGGAATTTTTCTTGTGTTGAAGGGAATGAAGGAAATATTGTAGTGTCAACACTAGGACTCGAACTCCAGTTCAGCCGGTCATGAGATTGACAGATAAGCCAGCTCGGTTATGATATGTAACCAGTTGCAAAGAACTAAGTAGCTTAATTAGGTGGCACTAGTAGGTGCGATAAAATTCTGATTATTTAACCGTATTAGGTGAAAACAGTTAATAAACAGTTTTTCTCAAACTTAACAGTTTTATTACCATTTATTTATGTTTATTTGAATGATTTGATTAAATATGGTAAAATAACCATTCAATGAATTTTTATTTAACCATTTTTTCCGATAAATTTCTAACAGTGTAGTTATGAGCGAAAAACAATAGTTTTCGTGGAAAAAGGTTTAGCCAGATTCCTGTTCAGTTCCTCAAAATGTAAAACCTCCCTCAAAATTTTGCAGGTGAGAATCACTAATGTCTGAACTATACTTTGGAATATTTGACTGACTTAAGATTTAAGCACATAGTTTATAGTATACTTTAAAAATGTGTCAAAATAATTAAAAAGTTGGAGCCTAATGTTTTTATGCATAATGAGGATATCCATTGATGCCATAATGTTTATTCTATTTAATTTCGTTGAAAAGACTCTGTAAAGAGTCAATGATTAGATAAAATAATAAAGAAAATAATGGAAATTTGATGAGGTGCTAATGACAATCGTAATTATAGATTCTTTTGTGGGAATTCTAATTGATGGTCGGAGAGTTAAATAGCAAGAATGAAGGAAATTCACAAAGGAACGTTTTTAACAGACACTAATTTGCTGAAAAAATGTATTTACTCAAATCTTGGCAAAAAAGAGGATTTCATGTTGTTATGATTCTTATTTATGTAGAATTTATCCAACTATCAGTATAGCTTGGTTTTTTGAAAAATCAAATACATCTTACAAGATAAATTCCCTTTAATGATAAACCAGCTTATAAATTTAAGTTGCATATTTGACAATGGATGTCGAAAAAAGTATAATTCCATTGAGTAATCACTTTTATTACACAACACAATTTAGTTTGATGTGAAAACTAAAAATCTCGTTCAGTGAAAAAATAAAATTAAACTGTAAATGTGTGAAAATGTGATGCATTATTGAAATTCTAAAGAAAATGCAAAACACTGACGAGTTTAATTTTGCATAATTAAGGAATGCTCCAAAACAAATAATTCATATTGAACATTCTTCAAATCACATCACGTCCTTTACTCAATCCTATTTAACAGGAAATTTTTAATTAAATTTGGAAGTAAAAATAAAGTCTGGAAACATCTTTATAAAAAAATTTAATTTGTCACAAGAAAGAAGATAGCTTTATTCTTAACTTTATGTCTACATTATGAAAAAAAAATATTTGTAGTGTTGATCGCAAAAAGAGAAGGAAAAGAAAACATCACCCCGTATCTTTTTGTCAGATAAGGGTAAACGCTGAAGATTTAAAGGGTCAGATCTTCCAGAAAAAAGGGAACAACATGTTCATTCGAGCCACATACGGAATTTTTTTAAAAATTGAATTCAATTTCCTATAAAACAATGAAAAACCATTAACGAATTAATTTTTTTTATATAAAATACACATTAAAAATTAAATTTTATATTATTTATATTTATATTATTGAATCATATTAGTAATTAAATTAGTACATTTATTTATTATTCATTCGATAATTATAGTTCATCAGGTGAGTGGTACTTTCGCAATTTTGATATATGAACTATTTCTTTATTTTCTTTATTATGAATGTTCTTTTTATATATTTTGAAACTATTATCATAAATTTTTTCAAGAATTATGCATGATCCATTAAAATTTGCGTGGGAAGTTTTTCTAGCATTGTTATTTTTAAAATCTTTATGGTTTGGATGGCTAGAAGAAAATTCGATGGGAGTGAGTTTTGCATCATAATAAATTTTGATTTTTAAAGGATATTGTTCTGTTCTTTCAAACGGCAATTTTTCTAGCCTTTTCTATTAGTGGGTGACTTTCTTCTGACAAAGAGTATGTAAATAGAACAGTTAAAAACATTAATAAGTTGGTGGAAATTTAGTTCCTGAGGGTGGAGTCACATTATATTCTTTGATTTCTACTTTTATTAATTTAGGCCAGCGAATTTTTTTTAAAAAAGGAATCATAATCTTTACATTTTAAACACATTACAATGTTTTTTCCTAAACGTTCAACTTGTCCATTAGTTTCCGGCCTATGGGCTGAAGTAAATAATTGTTTTGTTTTTCAAAGTCAAGGAATTTTTTTTTTAAATGAGAAGAAGTAAATGAAATGTTTTGATCTCACAAAATACTCTTAGAAGTTTGAATTTGCAAAATTTGGTGCAAAAGTTAATATAAGTTTCTGTTTTTATCAATTTCGATGCGAAACACCACATATGTATCAAGTGTGCTGATCAATTATTATTCAAGTTAAATATTTTTAGTAAATTATAACTATTAAAGTCCTTATAATCTACTAAAAAATCTACTTAGTTGCCAACCCAATAGTTCGGCAAAATTTAAGCAGACTTCCGTACTTAAAGATAAGCGATGTTACACAAAACCTTTCGTTATTAACTATTGAGGTAATATTGTCACTTACATATTTAAAGAAAAATCAATGTCTGGTTTGATTAAATAAAAACTTAATTGGATTGTTCATTACTAATTCATATACCTCATAAGATACACTTAACTGATGTGCTAGATCAAAAAGTGATATTTCTTAATAAATTAATTTTGCAACTGAAATTTTAGAAGCAAATAAATCAGAATTTTTATATACTTTAATTACAATATAGCATGTATAAAAATCATTTAATTTTTCTTTGCTGCAAATAAATTTACCTATATTTCTTTTATGTTAAAATCTTCTGAAGGTTATGTTAAAATCTTCTGAATCACAGTGAAAGGTTTCTCAAAGGGATTTTTTGATATTCAAAAATGTATCCAGATATTTCTAATGGACGTATCCAAAAAGAAATGTATCTACTTGTTTTAATCCTAATAAAGCAGCCCTTGATTAAAAACGAATGCTAATAAAAAGAAATGCTGTAGATATAAGAACGCGTTTTTCTTTAATGAAAACATTATTATTCATACTGAAATATAAATTATTCAAGTTTTAATTGAATTCGAAAGGAAGCTATTTCTTTAAGGTTTTCGCATAGATTAATTATAATCCTTATATAGTAGGAATAAAATTTAGTGGGAAATATTTCAAATGTTTTGTATAAGCGTCTTATGCATCTCGATATTTTCAAATGTAGGCATGTTTTTATATAACCAGAATATTTTTAAGCAGAATATATCATTTGAAAAAGAGATACCATGCTTATTTTGTTTCTTTTCTACCATCCACCAAATATTTCTAAGAACCTGTTGTGAAACGCATAGAATGTTCTTTTACTTGATGTCCATCTTAGTTATTAAGTATCACAAGAATTTATTATTGCAATAAGAATTAGCAAAGTTGTTTTTACGTCGCAATGGGAAACAAGAATTATTAAACTTATTTCTTAGCAGTATTATAATATTAGTTTGTAAATCAAACATAGCGCAGAGATACGTCAATTCAAATTAGGCTTAACAAAATGAAGTGAATAAAAATTAAATATTGTAAAACTATTTAATTCATATTGTAAAACTATTTTGCCAAAGATATTTGTAAACTAAAATATAATTATCTTTTCTACGCAACTAAAGACATATTATACTTTTGTCACTGTAGAGCGGCGTGGAAGAAATTCATATTGTAAAACTATTTTGCCAATGATATATGTAAAGTAAAATATAATTATCTTTTCTACGCACCTAAAGACATATTATACTTTTGTCACTGTAGAGCGGCGTGGAGGAAATTCATATTGTAAAACTATTTTGCCAAAGATATATGTAAACTAAAATATAATTATCTTTTCTACGCAACTAAAGGCATATTATACTTTTGACACAGTAGAGCTTGTATATTGTAGACCGGCATGGAAGAAAACTCACACAGCTCGATATAAACAAACTTCCAGTGATATGTCATGGTGTTTTCGGAATTGAATTCATGCGAATTTGGGGAAATTTTTTTCCTTTTCAGGTGTTTATATTGAATTATGCCCTTTATCAAAAACATTACTGGTCGAGTGCAGGTAGTTTTATTATATTTATTATATTACATTTATTAAGTGGTAATCTGTAAAGATAATATCAAAGTTAAAATTTCTTATTTAGCTTTTTAATTTTGCAATGAGTGTATTTTAATTAACAATGTTGTCATAAGATATTGTCATACATATTTTCTGAAAAATATTTGATTAATAATATGAATATTGCTAACTACTACTTGATATGTTGGATGTGTCACTACTAGGACTCGAACCCCCGTTCTGTCGGTCATGAGATTGACAGATTATCTCTCCCAGCTACAATATGTACGCAGTTGGAAGTAACTAAGTTGCTTCATTAGGTGGGTTTAGTTGGTGTAATAAAATTCTTGTTATTTAACCATTTTAGGTAAAAATATGAAATGAACAATTTTTCTCACTGTTAATAGTTTCATTACCATTTTATTTATGGTTATTTGATTGTTTTGTTTAAATATGGTAAAATAGATTGTTATTTAGCCATTTTTTCCAAGAAATTTCAAAAAGCGTAGAAAAATTCTTCTTCTAGGGAGTGCTTGGTAGAAATGCTTTCCTCTAGCTACTTGGAGTTACCTCAACCACCGAAGGTTCTTTCTTCGCTTGATTTTTTTGATGAAAATAAAAGAAATTATTGAATTAATTTAAAAGTTTTTTTCCCGATTTTGAGAAGAAATAGCGATAATTCGACATGCAATTAAAAATATTTTGAACTCATATTTACTGTCATACATTTTTTTATGTGTCTTATTCTGATGTTACATCATATTTGTTTCATAATAATACAATTTTAAGAAGTAAGAAATCAATTTTGTTTTGACATTTAGTGTTTTTAATTACTACTGATAGCTTAAAAAATTATAAGTATTATTATTTTTTATTATGGCCTTTTTCTAGTTTCTGCTATGTGTTTTCCATGCGTGGCATTTTATTATTTTTTAAGGTTTTATCTATTTACTAAAATCAATTGAAAGTTATGTAATTACTTATGTTAAACAGTAAAAAATATTATTTTTTCTGGTGAGTTTAGTAAAGGATACATGCGGGAAAATTTGGCTTGGTAAAAATTATGACCTTTGATGAAATCAAAAAATTTATTAAATAATTTGTAAAGGAGAAATTTTTGATTTATTGCACTGAACATATGGCAGGAAAATTACAATACTTCATTCAGTGTTTCTGCTTATTTATTTCTTTAAAATAAAGACAAAACTTTATCATGCTTTTTGTAAATATTTCAAATAATTTTAATTGAATCAAGCCACAAGTGACTCAGCCAAATAAATATATTTTATTCTGAGTTATTTAAAAGTGTTTAAATATATATAAACAGGTAAAAGAATTTTTTCCCTTTATATGATAAAGTTGTATTTTGTATTCCTTATTTGATTCGCTGTATGAAATTTCCTTATAATGTTTAATCATTTCGCTGGTATTAATTTCTTAAATTTTTTAATTTATGTGATAAGGTATCAATATATTTTTTAAAGAATTTTTTAAAAAAACTAATTAATTTTAAAATAGTGGTCAAAGGTGTAAACCATAATCAAAACGTTGAATAATTTATAAAAAAAAAGAGCAAAACAAATCTAAATTTTATTACAAAATCAATGAAAAAAGGCATAAGGATTTTTGTAACTATTACACAATGATAAAGGTAAGATACAAAAATTATTTATCTGAAATATTTCATAAAAAGATCAATTGATTGCTATATGGTATCTATGTAAATTATCTCGTTAAGTAATTAAATAATAATGCGTCCTACAACACTTTTCCAACGATTATTCAAGCGAAAGATAAAATCTCAGAGGAGAAAGAGCCGATTCATCAGCTTTGTTTCTTCAGATAAAATGATGCATTATCATTAATTAGTTACACTGGCACTAATTCCCCGTTCCTTAACAACAACGCTAGATTTCTTATCCTAGTGCAATTAATGTAAGAACTATCCCGGAATAAAATTTCAACTTACACAAGTCATTTGGGGATTTTTGATACAAACCTCTTTTTTAAAGTAAGCAAGTTTTTGTTCTTGGAATCAAAAGACGTAATTAGCACATGAATATACTTTTTCTTTTGACCAACAAACAAAACAGAACGATAGGATATCTGAAAGAAAATGTTACACATTGTTTTTTGAAGCATATCTAAAAGAGCTTTCTAATATACAACTAGGAAGCTAATTTTATTTTCTTATTTTAATTTACAGGAAAAATATTAAATAGCTTTAAATATTTTTCGTTTTTTGGATGCAAATTACTGTTATATATATATACACGTGTGTAATGAAAATTTGTAACATACACAATAGAAATCCTCTGAGACTGTTTTTGAATTCTATGCGTGAAATTTTTATTGTATCCATTAATATTTGTATCTAGTTTGTATTTTTATTTATTTATCCATTTTCCATTATCCCACAAAATACAATGTACAGGGTCTTTATAATTAAAGTTCCACTTTGAAATGGCTATGAAAATAAAACTATCCGACCAAATGTCATCCAACTTGGTAAATGTCTATAAGAGGTTATGGGATTTCAGTTCCCACAAGAAAAAAAAGTTCAAAAATTCACCACCAGGGGTGAATGGCTATGTATGCAATAAGGTTAAACGAAATAACAGAGGAAGCATCTGTTGCAAACACTTTTATTATTGCTACAAAGCATGCTCAATGTCGCAACCGCCATACTCTGCGTTTTCTTCTTACAGTACGGAACTTCTGTAAAGCCCTCCGTTCGTTGCTCTCGCATTCATAGTAACATTTCATGAGCAAAGCACGGTCTTGCATGGTAACAGACATTGTCGACTCAGAGCACTGACAGCTCAGACAAGGCGCCTCACTTTTATCACTGCAAAGTCAATTGACGTGTAAAACAAATTTGCATATTTCACATTTGTTTAACACTATTGCATACAGCTCCATTCTTCGTTGGTGTTAAATTTTTGAACTATCTTTTTTTTGTGGGAACTAAAATCCCATGACCTCTTATAGACATTTACCAAGTTTGATGACATTTGGTCGGGTAGTTTTATTTTTATAGCCATTTCAAAGTGGAACTTTAATTATTAAGACCCTGTATATAAGAGTTTGTATCCATTGTATTTTGTTCACCCTGTTAAAAAAAATCGAATAATCTAGCTACAAATTAATATGTAGTATAATTATGAAGAGACTAATGAATCTATTTATTTATCTATATTCAAGAAAGCAAAATATTAATAGTTTTTTTTTTAAATTTATTATTTAAAACTTTTAAGTGATTCTGGTATTTAAATTGTAACGTAGGTATACACAAAGAGAAACTTTTAACAAATGAGTGAAATTAAAAATTAAATATATTGAACGATATAAATTGCATTGCATTAAGTTATAACTTAAAATTTACTAAACTGTTTTTTCTTTTCCTTTTACCTGATGTTCAAAAATTAGTTTCTGTCTGTATGTTATTAACGCTCAATTTGTATTTTATTTTTTTATCTTCCTTTGATACTTTCACAACATATAAGAAAAAGTTGCACAAAATATTAACTGTCATTCTAATTACAGCCAGGATTGTGGAGTTGATACCAATTCAAAATCTGAACTTTTTTGAGAGCTCTGCACCCCCTCTTACTCTAACTTTTAGTTGTTTGTAAAATGTTTAGCAAATATATGAAAAAATTATAATTAAACAAAATATTGAAATTAAGTAAAATGGCGAAAAGCAGGATATCTCACACTAATGTATACATAACAACTACAAGGATAATATTCAGTGAATACTGTAACCAGTACAGAAGTTCGTTTCGGTTGGAGATGAAGGAATCCTTATTCAGATATTCCATTTGGGTTTTGTCTTTTCCCTTTATCACTCCAGGAACCTGGCTTCAATCTTGCTGAAATCATAACTTGATATAATACAGCATTTGTTGGTTTATATTTCTTCTCTGTTCTGGAGCAATATTGGCAGCTTTCTTTGTAAGGCTTTCTTTATAATGTGCTGTCTTTTTCATTTTAAGTACCCTTGAGATAAAAAACCTCAAAGTCATATTTCTTATGTCGTTGAATCCCAAATTTCTCGCTTTAAACACTGTATTGTCAACTGAACTTGAGTGGAATTTGTGCTTTTGAAGTCAAACTTAAAATTA
The DNA here is from genome assembly GCF_043381705.1 of Parasteatoda tepidariorum. Taxonomy (NCBI): domain Eukaryota; kingdom Metazoa; phylum Arthropoda; class Arachnida; order Araneae; family Theridiidae; genus Parasteatoda; species Parasteatoda tepidariorum. The sequence continues at coordinate 13,880,483 of NC_092215.1, read as the reverse complement.
ATTTTTTGTAGGAAGTCTAGTCAAGATATCCGTTGCATTTTATCTTAAATTAGACGTAAAATGAAAAGCCTTTGCCATTGAGTCCCATCTATAAGCTTCAGAGACAAAGACATGAGTTTTGTACACCTTCCTAGATAATTTTCTGTTAAAAGTTAAATGTTTCATAACAGCTGGAGACTTTGAAAGCATAAATCTAGTTTCCTCACTAACTGGCAAGTATTCTAGTCTCTTTTAATTTTCATATCCAATTTTTTATCAAAATCAAGTATCATCTCAGAAGATGCTATTTCTAATGAATTTATTTTAGTTTCCAGGCTTTTAATTTTTTTAAAAATACTTCTTAAGTACTTCTTTTTAAAGAGTATTTCTTTTTTAACCTCCACTTAGCTGGCATGATTTATAGCTTTCATTACTTCTTGACTGGTTTTAAGCTGTCTCTGATTGGCGTCTAACTTCGCTTTTATCCAGTCTTGGCTAACTTTCAGCTTCCCTTGGCTGGTCTCAAACGTAGCCTCCGTCTTCTTCACTCTAGCTTTCCTTCTCCAAAGCATCTCCACCTGCTTATCCGTAGACATTGCTCTTATAATCGACTTTCACTTCCAATCCTGATTCTGACACCAAAAGTAAAACCAAACCTAGGGGTTTTATTTCGATTTGGAGATGAATGAAGCAGACCTTAAGACTCAAAAAATTAATTATCAGAATCTTTCAGAAAATTCAGCTGTTTCCAGAAATCAATAATAGCGTAATGCAGTAAAACACATACTTCAAAGTCTCAGATGGTTCAATGAATTCACCAGAGACTAGCAGTTCAGAACATTATTGCAGTCATTTTCGAGACCCACACTTATTTATATAGGATTGGCAACGAAACCTCAAAGCCTTCGACACGATTTTCTGCATAACTACGTAAATATTGGCCTTGACGCTTTAAAAGTCGAAATTTACAGAAAAATCCTTTTGCAGGCCAAAACGGTCATCAAGTCACTAAAATTATCACTAAATCAGCAAAAATGTCACTAAACTGAGTCTTCCATTAGAAATACATTAGACGTCATTTTCTCTCCAAATTACGTTAGAATTATGCGAAATTATTGCAAGTTTTCTTATTAAATTGTTAATTTAGGGTCTGTCTGAGATATTAAGCATTCTAACAGAAGACTATTGACAAAACTATACACATATTTACAAATTTGTAATAATATTCACGAACTAGGAAACTACAACAAATGATGCATTCCATTTATTTGCACATCTTTTAAAGTTAATTTCCACCTTGGCAAAACATATTTGAATTTGGAACTTACGAATCAAAATATAAGTTTATAAGAATTTTTTATTTACTTGATTCAACTGATGTTGATTGATTCAACCGAATCAATCAATAATTGAAAGACCAGTTATAGACTCCAAACGGTTCTAAAGTGATTCATTAAGTTTGTTTAAATAACTGTCTAAACATTGATTTTAGAATTATTTTTGTTCATAACATAAAAAAACATCTTCTGTTTTTTTTAACCTAAAGAGCTTTTAACTATCCGGAGTCGGAGTCGAATACATTTTTCGATTTCGACAGGAAAATTTTCTTCGACTCTGACTCCACAGTCCTGATTTTCACCTATTATTTAATGTGAAAAAAGCAATTGTAGAAATATTCTAATGTAGCAGACAATATAATATTAAGATATGTCTAAATCTAATTTTGCGTTTGACTGAACAATGTAAATTTAATTCGGGGACAAGAGGACAATTTAAAGTTCTGCAATTCTGCTGTCCATACAAATATATTTAACGGAACTGTCAACATTGTGTGCTACCACTGGGGCATATTTAAGCTTTCTCCCTCACGCAATATGCCCCGCGTGACAATCTCGTTTTACCCCAACTCGTCATATTTGAGCGAATATACTTCGCGTTTGTTAAGACGGATACGTTGTCAGAGCTTTTTTTACAATACTGCTTATTGTAGAAGCGCCGAAATCGTTTGCACCAGATCTTTTTTTTTATTACATTTTCAATCCTCTCTTCGATTGAAGCAACTGAATAGTATTTTGACACGATTCGAATGAAAAAAAAATATTGACCACAAATTTGAGTTACCGATGTTATGGTAATGGTCAGTTTAACAGATGGTTTTTGTGCGATTTAATAACTTTATGCGCTATTTCACTGAAGACGGGTACACAAAATGTGAATTTATTGATTCCCGATCATTACAAAAACATTAAATCGGCTTTAGAAAAGAATTCAATTATATTGCTTGGTATTGAAAATGTATTTAAATGAAGAAGGAATTATAACGTGATGTCATTTGTATCTCTCCATATCAAAGATATATATTTTTTTTCAATTGTAGGGCACTTAGTCATATGCGAAGGAGAACAATTCAGTTCTGTAGCGATTCCCGCCTCGCCACTTCAGTCTCGTTCATTTCTTTCATATCTTGCATATTGAAATTTGGAACTGAAATGTACCTAAATTCTCATTTCTTGGCTGTTAATGTTTAATCTCTTTCAAACATTTTTCTTATTTTCAAGTTGGAATTATTTGAAAAGCATGCAGCAATTTTGTTGATTTATTTATTTGTTTCCCAAAAATTTGATTTATTTGATGTCTTAAAATTCTTATTTGTAGATTCCACATCAATAGCTGTTATCCCTAACCCTCTACTTAAGTTTTTGATAGATTAGGGTACAAAGGTGCTAGAAACAAAATTTAATTTCTTTTCCTATGTAAATTATAATAATAGGTTTCAGAGTAGGGGAGAGTGGAGTCAATTGTAACAGGGTACGATTGTAACAGAGCAAAAATTTCGAGTGTCGGGCTCTAGATTTCGTTCCTAGGTGCCGCACAAGGTGTATTTAATAAATCTACATGTACACCCCTGCTGGCAGCCATTTTTATGAACTTTTGAAAGAGTTACATCGCAAAAGATTTTTTCACGCTATGTAAGTACTTTTTTTGGTATTAGAATATTATATTGTAACAAAGTAATTTTGTTTAAACAAATAAAAATTATTAACCGAATATGTAAGTGGACACCTTAATTAACTTTTCAAAAAAAAATATTAGTTTTGTTAATTAACTAGCATTCTTTTAACAAATGAAGCTGAAATGGCGTCTTGCGGACGATTGTAACAATAAGTAAAGAGACGATTGTAACAGCTGAAAATAAATAATCTTATGTTTACAAACCATTACTTAATTCTTTAAGAACCACCAATAGTTTCCTATATCATTTATATTATGTTGCATGTGCATTATTTTATTTGTCACCTTTCACAGCATAAATTAAAATTTTTAACCCCTTAAAGTTAAAAGTTTAACCCTTTAGGTCTCTGCTCATTATTATTTTTACTCCTAAAATATCACTACTATTTTGATCAATAAAAAAATATATCACAACTATGATAATATGTATAATTAACTATGTTTTAGTTGAATTTATGAACTGTTACAATTGACCCCGTAAGTGGGGACAATTGTAACAAGTGCACGACTGTCAAAAATTGTTAATAACTAATATAATAATATTTAAAATCAGGTATTTAATTTTTTTTCTAGTAGAGGATAGTCTACTTTACTCGTCTGTCAATTAATACTAATAATATATTGGATATTTTGTTAGTTAAAAATAGTTAAATAAACAATGTTACAATTGATCCCACTCTCCCCTACTAATAACCGTTTGATATTCTCGATTTTTAATCAATGCAAAACATATAAAAATGTTCACGTTTATAACATTTAACAAACTTAAAATAATATTTATTATATTATATTTTAAAAATGTTTGGGCATCTGCACACAATCACTGTAAAAAAATTCGAAACAGAATTGAATTCGCAACAGGATCGAAGCTGCAACAGGACTAAAGCTGTGGGATCGAAACTACGGGACCGAAAAGGAGCACGACCGACAGTCATGAACCAGTCATACCTATCATTATAAAATTGAAACTAACAAATGCATTAAAATCCTAAATAAACGATAACGATAACTTCCAAAACAGAAATTTCTAAAACCTCGCAATTATTTTTTAGAAGGAAAGGATTCCCTTTAAAATTTAATTGAATTTATTTATGTTTTTTTCTTCTTTTTTCATAGAATCAGGTAAAAAAAAAGTTTGTTGTTGTAGCCAATGTAGAACATTATTTTTAGAAACAGTAATACTACTTGAAATTTTAAAATCAGTTAAACATTCAAGTTTACAGCAGAATTGAGAAAGATATCATTTTAAACCTACTTGATGATGTGATAAATCAAGTTTTATGAGAATGAAAAGTAATATTTATTTAAATAAAACATTATTCCAGTTAAGTAGCATTTTTAAAATTTCCTTTTTAAAATTTAACTTAAAATTGCTAAAATTTTTAAAATTATTTAACATTAAATCTAAAAAAAATATATATATTTTACTGTTAATTTTTTTTTCAATTTAAAAAATCAGGGGAATACGAATATTTCACAAATTATTCTACAAAACTTGAAAGCAAATTCTACCAAATAAAATTTTATGTTTGAGGTTAGCAATCGGGAATATAAAAATATTGTCAGCATCATATTTATCGGAGTAAAATTAAACTACAAGAATTTTTGTTGATATTATTTTGTTGGAAAATAAGTCAGCAGTACTCGAAATAAGAGAACAGGCAGGTAACATACCAGATATAGATTTCCTCTTATTTGACACAAATATTGTTATGATACTTTTTTTTAACTTTCTTTTACTAAGAATTTCGTTTCAGTAATTAGATTATCAAAATAAGTAAGGGAAATGCGTTCTGAGTTTATTGGAACGCCAAATGTCTCAGTAATTATTATCGAAATGCTTTGGTAATGATTATGGTAAAATTAATTATAAAATATGGTTTCATAAATGTGAGAAAATTATGTAAATGTGGTAAAATGTGGAGCACTAAATATTAACCAAAGTCTTAGAGCTTGGCATAAAAACCATTTATTGTTTAAATTTTCTTTTCAATTTTGAATTTGTTACTAANTATTATCGAAATGCTTTGGTAATGATGATGGTGAAATTAATTATAAAATATGGTTTTATAAATGTGAGAAAATTATGTAAATGTGGTAAAATGTGGAGCACTAAATATTAACCAAAGTCTTAGAGCTTGGCATAAAAACCATTTATTGTTTAAATTTTCTTTTCAATTTTGAATTTGTTACTAAATGTGTGATAATAAAAGCTATAGTTTTGGAAACTAGAATTTTTGGCAAATCGTTACCATATGAACGAAAATATACCAAATAAATTAGGTAAATACAGTATATTTTGATCTTATTAACCAGAATTTTGTTTATTTTTTTCACCACAAATGTCTTTATCATAGAGTGAAGAAAGATTATCAGAATTTTTTCTCCATGTATGCATGATCAAATCTTTTTTGAAGTCAACAATGTTAGAAAATCTTCATCAGTAGAAATCGGGAACCATCATAAACAAGAGATTTGATTGAAGAATGAAGGATGCCTACTGAATGGGAAGCAAATGATAGGTGCAAATACAAGGATCAAAGTCAGCTGAAAATTTGAGAGTGTTTTTTTCCTATCAACAGTAAACTTTCAAACTGTTTTCGTGATTTTCATTTGGTGTAATGCAATTGCAAATTATTAAAAACGTTTTCCATGAAAGCTTAGTTGTACTGAATCAAGAGTTGAATTGCTTTCTAGAAATGAATATCTTTTAATTGATACCTTGGATATTATTACAAGGTTTCTCTAACAATTTAAAAAAAGTAAATGAAAATTTGCGAGCATGTTCTATTAAAGACTATTTCACGTATAAATATATTTTTAGAAGGATTTATAATAACATCTTATCATTTTATAGCATTTAAATTATACTTGTTACAAATAATTATTTTCTTATAAAACCTTGATTTGCAAAAGATTTTTAAAAAAAATTTTTTGATTGTTTTTGGTGTTATACATTTTGAAAAGAAATCATTTTCTAAATTCAGAACTATCTTATTGAAATTGCATATATAGTTCACTATCGTGAGTGCAAAATTCTGCAAGTTTATGAAGTTTTAAAATCTTCTTCGGTATACTGCATGTTATGATATATGACACCTACATAACGCATGATAATTTCAAAAGTGATTAATTATTTCTTGTGAGACTTTTTTTTTATAAACTCGAAACTCACAATCTTTATTGCTATTGTTTTAAAAACAGTAGTTAAAAAATTGCGCATAGTGGTAAATTGCATCAGCTTCAATGGTTCTCCAAATTACAAAATTTCAGTAAATGTTGCTTAGAATAAATTATTCAAATGTTTTGTTCGAGAAGGTTTAATTAGTTATTGTTAAAAGAAATGAAAGTATTCAAAGAAAATCTTTCCTTTATAAAATTTAAATAATATATTTTTATTTTTATTGTTTCATTATAGACTAAAGTAAAAGTAAGTCATATATAAACTTATATATTACATTAATTTAAGCAATCAGAGTATTTTTTTATTGAAATAAAAGTTAAGTTATAGTATTTACATATTTATTTTAATTTAAGAAAACGTAGACTACAAAATATGGCAAACATTGTTGTTCTTTTTTCTTAATCTTTATTTTATAAAACTTTCTAGTACGCATCAAAATTATCTCAGTTAAAATTACTTTACCCTTTAAATATAACCTAAAATGTTTCTCAAATAAAAATCAGAAAAACGTATTAGTGAACAATGCAAAATTTTCATTAACAGGTTTAAACAATAAAACTTTTTTTTAACTTTAGAAACGGAAACTTTCGGCTAAAAAACGAAACGTTTACCCAATGTTTCTAGAAAAGAATGTGTCTCAATACAAAAAATAGTTTCCATCGTCAAAATTTAATTTATTATTATAAAAACCATTGAAATATTATATAGATTGCTGATCTGGTAGATTTCAAATTATAATAATGAAATGATGTTGGAGTTTTAACTAAAGTTCTTATTAAGACTTAATTGGTTTTAAAGACTTTTTTTATCCAGCATTTTATAATTAATCGGCTTAATTGGTTTTAAGGAATTTTTTTATGAGTAGCATTTAATAAATATTCCTCTCAAGAAGAAATATTTATGTGGTAATGAATTGATAAACGTAAAATAATTATGAATCATTTTATCATTCTTTTCTTTTATTTTCTCTTTAAAAGATCATATCTACTTTAACACCTTTAAGAGTATACCATTGATAATTTGCATTGATTTCATTTAGAAATTACAGCTTCATTTATTCGGAATGCCTAACCGATACAAATATGGAAGTAATTATTGAAATACTATCTAGAATATTTAACGATGCATCAGAAGGGGAAATTATTCTGAAGACTACATCCCTTTTCAAACTGGACAAGCGACCCAAGGGAGTCAGAATAGCAGTCGCGCCCGTAGAATACGATAAATTATTCAGAATTGCATCACAACAAGTTAGGGCAGAAGACCTGGATCCCTCTGGTGTATACCTATAAAGCACACCTTTGCAATCAATTGCATTCCATAGACATGCGATAATAAATATAAAATTAATATAATTTTTTTTTAACAAATTCGTCTTTTTTCCGTGTAAAATGCAAAATACATAATATTTTCCTTGATATAGCTGTGATAACTAAAATAAAAATGAATATTTAGAGTTACTTTTTAGAGTCAGAGGTTAGTATTAAACAAAACACTCAATGTTTTTCATTAATTAAATTTCTTTTCTGAAGCAGAATAAAAAAATATTTTAAATTTCATGAAATAACATTTTAAGTTACAAAATAATATTACATGCGCATATTCAAAAGCTACTTTTTATGTTACTGTTACTTTATGAAGAAATAAAACGTATGGTGCTTTAGTTTATAAAGAGACTTATTTGTTAAAGCAATCAATGAATAATAAAATCAATTTTGCGCGAATTTAATTATTAAACGAGGTTAAATGTGTTATACTCATGAAATAAGTTAAGAACATTTGACAAAACAGGCCGAAATAGAAAATAAGCATGGACGATTGAAAAATTTTTATGTCAAAATTATTGGAACTGCTGTTACTACACATATTTTAAGAACCAACAAGTTAAATTTGTTTTGAAAAGAATGAGCCCCATAAATACAGATAATAGCATTTCTATTTCTGACCAGTCCTTCAAATTTCTTGCACAAAGAAAATGTTATGTTATTTTGTAATTAAGAAGCGTAAGTATTTCAGAACTCAAAATCATTCTATTGTTTTTCAAAAAATTGAGAGACCGGATGTTGCATAGAATAACGGTTGAGAAAAAGGGGAAATTAATTTAACCCTTATCCCTAAATTATAACAGTTACTCGATTTAGTTTTTAATTACTCGGAGGTTAAACTTTCGTTAGCATAATTTAAAATATTTAAATTTGCAGGAAAAAGCTTAAATGGGGTACTTATTAGAGTGGTTGGATAGTTAAAAATAGCAAACCTCGCACTAATCACTTTAATTTTATTAAATGGGGATTATCTAATATTTTCGCCTTTTTTGTCGAAAATATTAGATTTATAAGAAACGCGGCATGTCAGAGGAATGCATATGTTTGTGTACATTAAGCCCATCTATTCTTAATACAATCTATTTTCCAAATATTGGATAAACTTTGTTTTTATGTAAATTTGAAAATAAAGCTTCGTGATCAATCACGCTGTCTTAACTCAGGGTTTCAGAAACTGATTTTCGAAACAGCAACTGGTAATGTTGACTCATGATTTTCATGTCGAATTTTCCAATATATAAAAGCAATAACTAGAATCCTTTTTCTCATAATATCTTTTTTCAAACCTTTCATTATGTTATGCATGAATATTTCAGTATATTGGTGACTTAGCATCCTTTTAAGCAGTTTTTTTTAAAACAAAGAAGTGGTCGCACAGCTTTTTAATTTCTGAGTAGCTCAAAAGAAAGAGCATTCACCTTTCAATGAGGTGAACCGGGTTTGAATTCCAGCGATGACTGGTTGATACGAATCCGCATTCGGCTCTCACCGACCACAGTGCTGACGTAGAAATATCCTCAGTGGTAGACGGATCTTGGGTTAGAGTCCCCTTGCCGTCTGGCAAATCCCTAACTCTTTGTGGTTTTCCAGTCCATGCAGCGAAAATGCGGGTTAACTCCATCGAAATGCGGGTTAACTCCATGGGAGCAGTTTTTTCTGCTTGATCCAGGCGTTCCATTGTCTTCTAGATTGGGTTCAAAATAACAAGTTTGCGGAATTGAACATTAGCAGTCTTTTATCCCCCTTAAACATTAGTTTCTTTAAGCTAAATTGTAGGTAACAAAGGAATATCCTCTTAGTATAATGTACAACCACTTTTTTCAGATAGTAGTTTTTCTTATATAGACCACTTTCTGTGTTTGGGCATGAATGGGTTAAACGCAAATCCAATTATTGTGAGACTTAACTTCCAAATACCCAAATTTTTTTAAGAGATTGCAACTACTGGACAGTTTATCGTATGATTTTCTTTTTTATTTTAAATGTCTGATGAAAAAATCTAAAAAAATTTACGACTTTCACCTAAAAACTAGTACATTGGACAATCAGCATAATTTTTTCGAATGCAAGATTGACTGAGATCGATATTTTTGTATTTTGCAATTTGATCATTATGATCAAAAACTAACTCCCCCAGAAAGTTACAAATATCAAATATATATATATATACACTGGTTATCATAAATTAAGGAAAATTCACAAAAATCGCGATAGCTCTTTCAAAAGT